>NW_004949095.1:13860936-13863287 GCF_000317375.1 Microtus ochrogaster
CTTCTCCCTGGGACTGTAACGTGCTAAGTGCTTTCTCCTCCATGGGACTGTAACATGCTAAGTGCTTTCTTCTTCTCCCTGGGACTGTAACATGCTAAGTGCTTTCTTCCTGTGGCTGTTGTCCCTCCTCAGTCCTTCTATCTCATGCTCCTTCTCTTTCTTGTTCCCCAGCCTAGACTCATGCAGACACGTGTTTACATGTGCACACATGCACCCTTGATATTTGAAGTTTAATTTACCTCATTAATAATCCATAGTGCAGCTTCCAGTGGAGAGGGCATCTAATCCAGTTCTCTGGAAGAAATAATGAGATTGCCACCAACAGAGATAGCTGCTTTGCAAAAGTAAGAAATCTACATTTCAGGGCTCCCTGATTTCCCACACTATGAAACTTCTCCAAGCAATGATGTACTATATACATTCCTCTTCCTCTTCTGCTTAGGTTTCATTTTTTGCGAAGTCATCAGGCCCATCATCATTTCTTAACTCAGGTGGAGAACAGAAGTTGTGATATCTATTTGGGAGTGATCAAGCTTAACTTACACTTCATGATGTTCTTGTCTATGGTAGCTAGAATTCTGCCTCTAGTCTAGCTGACATGGCTACTATAGCCTGACCTGCATGCATAGACTGACATACTTCTTAGAAGGTTACTAATATCTTGCCCAACCTTTCTCTGTGTTTCTCTTTGGTTTACTTGAAACATAGATTGCTCAGACATTGTTAGTTTATGGAATTCAAGCAATAACTGTACCTAATATTGCATTTAAATTCTGCCTATAAGGTCTGTAAGGATGAACTCTTAGTTCATCCATTCATTTAAAAGAACACACTGAATAACAGTATCTACCTCTCTGGACTGTTGTGGACACGGCTATGAGATGAGGTATATGGAAGAGTCTCACACACATTCAGCACTCAGTAGCACAAGCTTCCATTTCCTTCTGCAAATGGGTGTGGCTATTTTGTCCCAGAGAAATTGGTGTTTATAGGAGGCCAAAATCTATGCCATTTGTAGAAACTTGATGTTGATTAGGAACCCAAACTGAAAGCCATTAATATGTGGCACAGATTTGGTTTGAGATTTTTGATCTCAGAAATTTATTCTGTTTTAGAATTTGTAAAAACAAATAGCTTTTGTTCGTATCTTTATTACTTATTAAGTAAAAACTTAGGTAGCTGAGGAGAAGGGCTGGGATTTTTTTTTAAGAGTTCATATTGGTAATGTTCTCTTGAATAATTCATATACAGCTTATATTTTGTTTTTATCATGTATAGACACATTCATCTTTGCACACAAATGTAAAGCTATCTTATCAAATGAATGTGCATATTAATGATCTCTAAACCAAAGTAGGTGACTACCTTATTTTACAAATTTTATTTTCTGATGTATTTATGTCCGTGTGTATGTGCATATCCAGGGCTTACAAAGACCAGAAGAGGGCATTGGATCCACTGGAGATGGAGTTGCAGGTGGTTGTGAGCTGCCTAACTTAGTGCTGGAAAATCAAACTTGAAGTACGGTCTTTGGCAGAGTCAAGTCTTTAAAGTTTTTTCCTACTGTGTTTTAAGAGATGAGCTAGCTAAAGTGTGGCTGCTCAGGGCCTCAAGAGGAGGGATGAGATGGCGAGAGTCAGGCCAGCCATCATCAGGGATCAGGATGGGAAATTAGGTTGCTAACCCCAAAGCTATTCCGTTTGTTCATTAGTTCCATGAGCAAATCTTAGCATCTTTCAAAGCTTTTGTTTCTCTATCCATAAAATGAGTCATCTTTAGGCTCTTTTCATTTCTGAAATCCCACGGATCTTTGAGGACAAAAATGGAATGCAAGAGTCGCCTGGCAGGAACAATGTGCAGGCTCGGTGAGCTTGCCTCTTGGTACTTACGCCTGGATCTGAAGACTAAAGCATTCTCTGAAACCTCAAAATGAGCAAATTAAGGTACAGCTGAGTATTAGTTCAAACAAAACAACCTGTAACTGATAGGGAGCGATTTCATCGTTGTTATTCTTTTTTAAAAATGCTGCAAGATCCCCGGTGGCAGTATGCAGCAGAAATGCTGTAGGTCCCAAATGGTAGCGGCAGGCCATGTGGTGGCAGGCAGCGGGCTCTGGGAGCAGCCAGTCCCAGGCAGAGACGGCTGCTGGTCCCAGAGCAGTGGTGGCGACCATGTGGCAGCAGGCAGTGGGCCCCAGGCAGAGACGGCTGCTGGTCCCCGAGCAATGGCTGTTTCCAGGCAGGGAGACACATGGCGGGCGGGGCAGAAGGCAGAAACATGGATAGACACGACATGCAGGGTGAGGTTGAATGTTTATTCAGGGGGTTATGGAGGAGGAAGGGTGAAGGGGG
>NW_004949095.1:13863387-13876068 GCF_000317375.1 Microtus ochrogaster
AGAGAGAGAGAGAGAGAAGAGAAGAGAAGAGAAGAGAAGAGAAGAGGAGAGGAGAAAGAGACAGAGAAGGGGGGAAGCAGAGAAGTGGGGAGAGAGGCAGAAGAGAAGCTGCCTCTCCGAGAGGAAGATGAAAAAGAGGACGAGCTCAGGCCGGAAGCTGAAGATCAGCCTGCCTCAGTGGATGGGGAGGGGAATGGGCGTGGCTTGTCTCTTAAAGGGACCAAAACCATAACAATCGTGTCTTAGGGTTTCTGTTGCTGTGAAGAGTCACCATGACTACAGCAGCTCTTATAAAGGAAAACATTTAATTGGGATGGCTTACAGTTCAGAAGTTTAATCCATTATCATCATGACAGGACATAGCAGCATGCAGGGGGACTTAACAGTGTGCAGGCAGACATGGAGGTGGAGAAGGAGCTGAGAATCCTACATCTTGATTCCCAGGCAACAGGAAATGAACTGTGACATGAGCATCACTTAGGAATAGCTTGCCTCCACAATGACACACTTCTTCCAGCAAGGTCATGCCTACTCCAGCAAGGTCCTACGCCAACAAGGCCACACCTCCTAATAGTGCCACTCCCTTTGGGAACCATTTCCTTTCAAATCACCACACATCATGACTTTTGTTCTAATTTTACTCTTTGTACATTCTCACTGTTAGTACAGAACCACAGGATCTCATGGGGTGACTTGAGGAGAATCGTAGATAAACCAATAAAGGTAAAGGCCTGCTAAGGGTACGCATGGCAGCAATGGCACGTGTCCATAGGAAGATTTTTCAGTTTCAGCAGAGAACTAGACACACTGGTGAGGAGTAAGGAGGAATCCCAACAAGCAAACAAAGTCAGGAAAGGCAATTTTTAGAAAAATATGTAGCCAATGTTGCAGGTCATTTCCTAGACAGAAAGAGAGGATCATGAAAATAATAAATAATGACTTGTATGATTTTCTCTTAATTGTCATGGCAACGATAATTTTGCTCCCTCTGTTTCAAAGTTTCTCTCTCCAAGGGCAGAATGGCATCTCTGTGAAAGCGATCTTTTTCCCTTTTAGATAATTTGTTCCAGTTTCAGTTGATTGTTTTGTCACAGGTTTTAGTTTTCGTCCATGAACTGAAATACTAACTTTTGACAGCGGTCAATCATCTGACTCCGCTTTATGTCTAGAGACCAGAGCTCTGATATTCCCTGACTTTGAAAATATGATGCTTCTCTGGAATCTTCTTGCCCAGATGCACAACTTTCATTTGTCTTTAATAGTCAACTATCAAACCTCCTCTCTTTACTGTACACTGCTGTGGCCATCCCCACTGTTATTCTTTCTTCCTGCGGGGTTGGAGGGTGGAGATGGAACACGAGACACACGGCGGTGCGGGGTTAGGAAGGAGACACGGTCCCACGTGGGTGCACTTTAATGGGGGGGGTAACAACAAGTAAGAGACAGGTGTGAAGAGATGAGAGGGAAGGGAGGGAGGGAGAGAGAGAGAAACTTGAGGCAACCCTCGTTTTTAAAGGGGAACGCAGGGGCGTCTGGGAGAAATGTCCTGCGCATGATTGGCTTCTCATTGCACTGGTATCCGTAGTCCAGGGGAATGCTGGGAACTGTAGTCTCCAAAAGGAACAACACTCACACCCCTAGGGCTGTCTTCATGAGCACGGCTGGGGTTGTATTGTCTTGTCTCCTTTATCACCTAACTCAAAAGTTTTTCATGCTCTACCTTTCAAAGCCCCACACTTTAGTCTTCAAGGTAAGTGTCACAGCAGAGTTGATGAGCGATTAGTGTGAGCATCATGTTTCCTCCTTGAGAACGTTGGTTCCTTTCCGTGTTCTTCTTAAAGAGTTTGGGCACCCTTGCATCTCTGGAGCCACTAAGCAAGCCCAGCCAGTCCGATTAAATGCTGCTTCTCTGATTCTGCCACCAACTTGTCTGTGTAATTTCACATGACAGCCACATCAGATACATGATAGAGCATTAGCATCTAAGAAGAAAAATATAAAAAAAATGATTTTTTTCGATTGCTTCTAGACTCAGTCAACTCTGCTGGCATTCTGTTGAGCATCCATGATGGTTATATTATGCTCCGTGATATGCTTCATCACGCTTTTAATAACTGGCTGGTAATCAGTCTCTTGACTCTTGGTTGCTATGTCTAGTTTCATGAGTTGAGGAGGAACAATGTCAGTAAAAACACTAGTCTGTGACTCAGAAAGAAACCAAAGCAGACGGTATTTGTCACAGTGAGTGGAGAGAGTACAGAAAAAGTACAATAATTTTAAGGTTTAACCTTATTTTAACAAAGCATAAATTGAAGCGAAAAAGGCCAAATAAAACTTCTCTCAAAAAAATTCATCGGCAAAATAAACACTTTTTATTTTTTTAATGTCAGGTTATTCAATCTATTTCTACTCCTAGAACAATCAAGCAAACGCTTGGAAAAAAATTCAGTCAATTCTCTGCTCTTCTCCTTGTTTTCGAGTCATGTGGATTTACAGTGCATAAAGGTAGCATGCTGGACGTCTGCCTTTTAAGATGAGTTGTTCTGCTATGATTAGAGCTGCTACAGCATCCTATCTGGAAGGAAGCCGAGCTGTGTACTGCTCCAGAGGAAAAGCTCAGCCACACCATAAAGACAGCCTGTGGTACCACTGAGTCAGGAACTTGTTCTGAGGACAGATGTCCTTGACTAAGTCAAAGGGGACAGTCAATAATTCTGGAGAGATGTTTGTTGTATCCCTACAATACATAACCTCAGCAACTGCTGCTTCTTAGACGGAGAGACATGAAAGATGAGATATAAGAATCACCTTGGAGGAAATAAGATGCAGTTGAATGGCGTATAATGCCAATGAACTCCGAGGTCAAATGTCTTACAACCCTGACAGGTTACCATCCTTTGCTACCCAGACAGGCAAGTTTTAGCATTATAAACTACTAATACCTATAACTAACTTCGTCCAACAACTCTAAGAGGTAATAAAGTTAAGGCTTAACCAGATCAAGAGAACTGTCTATAGACTCTAGCTTACCAGTGACAGAATCAACCGACATCCAGAATTTGATATCTGGATGCTATTATATGCCCTTCACCCCTATGCTGCATGGCGGCTTTATTCGCCACTTCTCAAAATACATGTGTGTGCGTGTGTGTGTGTGTGTGTGTGTGTGTGTGTGTGTGTGTGTGTATCTCTGTGTTAAATATAACCTAGGTTTAATTCAGGTGATTTGTATGTACATGCATGTGAAGATACTTGCTGTATCATGGACAACTTACTAGGAGATACCTTGAAGAAAAATGACTCCCCATCTCTAGTAACCATTAATTCCTCAGATGGGGGAGGGCCTCAGGTTCCCCTCCGCCATCCATGCTAGACCATGGGTGGGCTCTGTCTTGCGCAGGTCCTGTGTACATAACCACAGCTTCTGAGGTCATGATGCGCCAGTGCTGTCAGGTCCAGGAGACAGCGGTTCACAGCCTTCCTCCCCATCCTCCTCTTTCCCATGATGCTCCCTGAGCCTTGCAGGGAGGGAGGGCATATGTGTGTGGTGGGCTTCTCGACCGGCGAGGAAGAAACATCACCACACAAGGATTCTTCTCAGATCATGCTTTACTGGAGTGCACTTGGTTGAGAGAGAACATGAAGCGAAGGGGGGAGAAGCGAGAGGGAGAGCATGAAGAGAAGGGGGGCAGGAAATGAGAGAGCAGGAGAGAGAGAGAGGCAAGAGAGATGAGAGACTCGGGGGCACTATGGCGGCTGCTTATATAGGAAATTGGCACACGGGTCGCCCTGTGATTGGCTGCAACCATCAGCTGACACCAGACTGCAATGTGATAGGCCCAGGGACCCTTATCCACCGCGCATGCGGGAAGCAGGGGACCTCCAGCTTTCAAAGGCATAGCCAAATATGGGGTTGTTTATAACCAACAAGACGGGATGTGGCTCCATCTTGTAATGGTGATCCTGTCCGGCTCACTACATATGTGTATGTCCTGTTTGAGGTTGAACACTCACAGACAGTCACACATGTTAACCAGTTATGAATCTCTGCATTAAACACTACCCTCTGCAGAAACAAGCTTCTCCAACCAAGGCTGAGGTAGCACTGACCTTTGGGTATAAACACAAATATTTAGAAGGCCGTTTCACAGCATGCTTATAAAAGACCCCCCCCCCCCCCCCGCCGCCCAGCTTGTTAAACAACTTAGCACCGGTAACACCATTTTGCAAGGCTTGTACTGAATATTCAGGGTTTTAACAAAGGGCAGTTAAGAAGCTGCCAAAACGAGATAGAGACACCTGTGGCTGGGCCGGGGGAAGAACGGTGAATACCGAGAAAGACACCCTGTCTGCCCTAGACAAGAGCCAAGGCAGCCCATATCTGAATTCTCGGGAACCAGGGACCTTGTCCTGACTTGAACTCGGCCATATTCAAACTGACCAATGAAAACCCTGTAACTATGCATCTCACTTCTGTAACCTCGCTTCTGCTCCCTTTACCCTATAAAAACCCGCTACCCCAGCCTGACAGCGCGCCAGTCCTCCGAGAGACTTGGACGTCCCAGGTACCTGTGTATCTGAATAAACCTCTTGCTGTTTGCATCCGCACAAGTGGTCTCGCTGTTCCTTGGGAAGGGTCTCCCCAGACTGAAAGACACTCTCTGAGGTCTTTCACTTATTTAGCAAAACAACAGTAATAGATTCTCCCCATAGGGCTCATGGCCTTCCATGGATTTAGTTTTAAAGGTAAATTGGTCAAGATATTGCTGAGCATAGTGAGACGATTGTACAGTGAGAGGAGCGATGGGTGTGTAATCACGAAGGCCTGAGTGCAAACTGTAACTCTGCTATCATATGAGTGGCCTTGGTGTTGGGAGGATTAAATTAAATAATAAAGCTGAAACAGCTGGCATTATCTGTGATATTTGGCAGTGGCATAATAATTGCTACCAGCTCTACCACTGGAGCAAAATATCTGAAGAAAATCATATTTAAAAAAATAAGGGTGCTCTTTCGGCCATCTTGGCGCCTGTGGAGGCCTGCTGGGAACAGGACTTCTAAAGGACAGTATGTCTGGAAGGCTGTGGTGCAAGGCCACTTTTGCTGGCTATAAGCGAGGTCTCCGGAACCAGAGAGAGCACACAGCTCTCCTTAAAATTGAAGGTGTTTATGCCAGAGATAAAACTGAATTCTACTTGGGCAAGAGCTGCGCTTATGTGTATAAAGCAAAGAACAACTCAGTGACACCTGGAGGCAAACCAAACAAAACCAGAGTGATCTGGGGAAAAGTAACTCGGGCCCGTGGAAACAGTGGCATGGTCCACGCCAAATTCCTATAAAGGCCATTGGACAAAGAATCCGTGTGATGCTGTACCCATTAAATAAATAAAAGTGGATTTGTGCTCTTGTAAATAAATAAATAAATAAATAAATAAATAAATAAATAAGGATTTATTTTGACCTCTTGTTTTGGAGCTTTTGGTCCCACAGTTGGTTAGTCTTGTTGCTTTGGACCTGTGATAAGGTGGTGTATGCCAGTGGGCACGTGAAGCTGAGGTAGCTACTCATCTGAGGAAGTAAAGGGAGAGAGGAGACTTACACTCAGCTTTGGGGGCATACCCCCTAACAACTTAAAACCTCCACTTGGCTCTATCTCTCCAAGGTTGAGGCTGGAGGCCAAGGCTTACAGGCATGTCCAACCTTTTGACATTGCCTTGAGAACTGTGTAATTGAGTTAGAAAAATAACAACAACCGAAAGACCCTCATAATGTGTAAACCGCTTTGGGTGGCTTACTTAGTCTAGGGGTTGTAACCCACCCTGCAGTCAGTTATTCCAGGGTCCCGGAGAGACACTATCTGAAAAGACATGAGCAAGAGAGAGGAAGAAGGCCAGGCAGATTTGTCGAAGCCTTCGTTTATTAGAGTCAGCGTTACAGCTTATACAGGACAAGGAATTTGGGGAGGGGGCACAGGGGTCTGGGCTCTTGCCACGTGGTTCACATTGGTCACAGAGGCCAGGAGGTTACGAAAGGTCAGGTCACGATTCCTCGGCCAGGAAGTAACAAGTTGACACACCTTAGTTCTCTAGATAGTTTGGAATGTGAGGCGGGTTCCGCTAACAGATAGCTCTCTATTAACAGATATTGGGAGTGGGATAGGCTCTGCCAATAGAACAATTCTAATTATTGTTAGGAGTGAGTGGGGTTCTCTGCTAACTCCTCAGGGCAATGGTTCCTGTAATAATTTTGGTGGGAAAACGGCTCCTGACAATAATGTTATCAGTAAGTTTGTGATTTTGCATTGCGTTGCATTCATAGTGATCTTTAGCAATCCATGGCCTGAGCATGGAAAGTTGGCCTCACGAATTTAACACGTGGGCCTTTGGGGAACCCTTCAGATTCAAATGGTAGCACAGCTACCATTTTTCCTGGAACAATCTTTTCCTGGAACAATCCTAAATTGTATTTCCTATAATTCTCTGGTGAGTGCAAAGCAGCAGGTTTTCTTACCTTGACCGGAAATGGCTTTTTTTTTTCTAAGAAACACCCTGCTATCTACCTCAGCTGCCACAGTGTATTTCCTTACAGCATAACTATTGTCCCCACACCCCTTGGAGAGGTTCTCTTTCCTGGGAACAGTCTCAGTCAGCTTGCTCCAATGCACACTTCAGCAGATTCCGCTCTTGATTATAAGCACCCCCACCACGAATTCAGAGTGCACTGGAATAAACAGGAGGTTGCTTGGCATCTGGCAGAAGTGGAAGCCGGTGAAGCATTCCTAATGGAGCCTGAGTCGGGACTGATAAACTCTCCCAGCTCTTGCAGGCCTAGGCAGGCAAGCACATAGTACTTTCTGATGAAATAGAAAAGTCTACAGAAAAGCCCAAAGCTTCCTTAAAGTGATTCATGTAATATTTTATGACCAAAAGAAGTTACTATTTCTTCTATAAAGTGTCTCACATCTTGTGCTGCAACGCCTTACACTTTTAAAACTATGGCTAAATGTCCGGCTTTGATAACATAAAGGTTAAGCTAGCCCAAATAAGTCATCTGACATCAACAAAAGCTGATATTCAAATAATTGAGAATTATATCATGTAAGCAAAGAACATTTGATGACCTCGCCCGCAGTGCTGGGCTCAATGCCAGCTCTTTCTTCCATGCCACAAGGCTTAATGGGGGAGTTGAGTCAGAGATTTCAGAATGAGATCTTTTTCAAATTCTGACTTTGTTGAATGACTTTTGGGCAGGTGATTTAACCTCTCTTTGTTTCGCCTGCCTTTTAAGTAAAGCGGATTAATCACACCCTGGCATAAAAGGGCCTTCTTATTTTTACTCATTTAGCAAATATTGATAGAATATTGCAGACAGGAGATAAAGAAGCAAAGTTTCTACAGAAGCCCTCACATTTAGGGCTCAAGAGTCTGCTTGCTTGTAAATTTCCTGTTGGCCCTGGTTTACCATGTGGGGAAGTGCAGAATGCTTTCCTCCTGTTCTTGCAGCCCTTTAGTCTTGGCCAAGGTCCTAACACCTCCATTTTGCTCTATCTGGTTAGGCAGATATGCTTCCTCCAGCTAACCGTAGTATGGTAGTTGATTTCCAGTGGCATTCCCACCCCTTCACACACCCCCCGCCCCGGTGCCATGGATGGGAGAAGTGTGCCCGACAGACTTAGTTAAGGCCACACTGGCACACAAGTCCTACCCCAGCGCTCCCCCATGTTCCACTGGCTCCATTCTTAAGTGTTTTACCACTGCCCTGGATTTAGCATTCTCGCTTTGCACCTTTAACAGACCTTAGTCCAAGTCTCTGTTCTTTCTTCTGCTCCACACTGCTTTTGCATGTACTGTTGCAGAGACTTTGCTTGGACCAGATCCTCACTGTTCTACCTGGATCACCCCTGGGTGATGGGCCTGGGCTATAGGAAGAAGCAGGCTGAGTTATCCACAGGATACCAGGCAGTCAACAACATCTCTCCATGGCCTCTACTGCAGTCCCTGCCTCCAGCTTCCTGCTTCTCCTCTGGCCCTGACTTATCTCTGTGATGGTCTGTGATCAGGATGCATAATTTAAATGAACTCTTTCCTCCCCACTGTGCTTTTGGTCGTGAAGTCTTCTACAGCCATAGAAAGCAAGCTAGGGACACAGGACTCGAGACAGGCTCTGCTCCAGCAGGTTTGTGGTCAATGCTTTGTTTTACCAATCCTAAATTCTGAAACTCTCAGTTGGACTAACTCATAGCCAGTAAGGGAACAAAATTAGCAGTCTGAATGGTACTGAATCTAAGATCCTGTTGACTGCGAGATACACTAAGACTTTATGAAACATACAGACAGCAAATATACAGCACCATGCTTCTGTATCAAGAATATTCTTATTCACAGGAAATAATTCTTTTAGGCTTGAATGTTCTGATGAATTGATGTTCTGCCCATTGGATGAGTTGGTTATACTATCCTCTCAGTGTCTTAAAATCTGATTACTCTTTCTCAGGAGTTTGAGTATTCTCTTCTGCTTTTGGTAGACTGTGCTTTGCTCTCGGTGTGTTTTTTTTTTTTGCCCCCAAGGCTCATGCATCATGGCTTCATCCTCATCTTGCTGTGTTGAGGTGAGAGGACTTTGGAGTAGTGGGGCCCTTGAAATCACTGGGAGGGTGTCCTAGAAGGGAGTAATGCTGGCAAACGGAGTTAGTTCTTTGTAGAGTTGGTAGCCAACCAGCAAAGCAACCTTCCGTGCTCGGCTGCCTTGAAGGCAATTGTTTCCCTTCTTGCTTCTCTGACAGGAAGACATACTGGGGCCTTACTAGAGACTGTACCATAAGATTAGCTGTCCTGTTTCTTGTCACCTTTTCAACTACCACTAGCTGTAGCTCCCACTGAACAGCCATGGAATGTTCTTGCAAATAATACTGAGGCACAGTCATGAGTATGTGTTTTCTGGGGCTGCTCCCTAGCTACAGTGGAAGCGCCGAGTGTTTGCATGAGGTTGCGTCTTCCTCTGGGCCTGAATTATTTACTCTCTGGTCCATAAAGAGAGCTTGCCAACTCTTTTTCTTGCAAGCTTGATTTTAACAATTGCCTATGTAATTAAAATCTAGCTGAGGCATAATTCATTTTCTCTGTGCTGCTGGGCTCTGTATTTGTATTATTTATGTGTATTTTCAGTTTTATGGTGTTATTTGTACTTTAATATCTTACTTTAAAAAATAAGATTATGAAATTTATGAAAACAGATGACATAACATGTCTCTTTGAAATGCCAACTGTATAAACCATATCAAGTAGCAAATTGGTTTCCATGGGTCTAAACCTTCCCTACCCCGTTGTACCTTGCACCCCTTTAAGAAAGTTCTCCCTGCCGTGGGTTTGGACTAAGTGTTCCTCTTTTGAACATAGTCTGTGCTTTATCTGTACTTTATTTGTGGAACTTAGAATTTTCTATCTTGAATTTCATTGCATAGTGTACATTGCTTATCTATCTCTCTGCTGTATATCTGATTGTTTTATAGAGGGATATGTTGATTGTAAAGGCACTGATGGAAGATAGGGCACAGATGATTAAGTTATTAACCTTTAAAAGACATCATTGCATTTTTAAATTATGAAGAGTGAAATTGCCTAACAGAAGCTAAAAGATAGGAGGTCCAGAGTATGGGCGAGGAAGTCTCCAGCAGTCGGAGAAACAGCTTCGGCATTGGGTGAACAGGGAGCCAAAGAACTGGAAACCGCTTCATGCGGGTGGAGGTAGGTGAATGGCAAAGTGATCACTTTCAGTTCGTGGTTTTTATTTTTTCCAGTGAAATAAAAAGCAAGATTATTTGGTAAGAATGAGGAGTGACATGGCTGAGGAAGGTCATACAACATTATAATACATTATAGAGGCGGAATAAAAAGCAGTGCGTGCATGGGTTAATTTTGTCTATGGCTACATAAAAATTATAAGTTAAAATGATAGAAAGCCACTGTTTTTCACTCTGCTCTTTCATTTGGTCCTGAAAACAGTCACCTATACTGCAGTTCTTCCACATCATCAGACAGAAAGCAAGGCGTACCTGCCCTTCTGAGAAATCAAAGCGTAGAGATAACCACATTCCCCTGAACGGTCCAGTTTAAGTTGGACCAATAACACTAAAAGTACTTTATGAAGTAACTTGATGCTCAGTCCTCTGTTCTGTCTCCTTGCCCTCATCTTACAAGCAAAACAACTTTGGTACTATCCAGTTACCACTCTCCTTTCTTTCTTAATGCATAGAGACATTAGAAGAATATAGAAAACTGTCATCAAAATTCATAACACTTGTTGGAGACATGATATATTGGTCATCTTTTTGTGTTAAGCTCTGAAGCATTCATCTTGGTCAGAGATGTCTGTGAATCTAGAACCCTTATCCACTTAAACTTTGAATATTTGTTTGCAGTTTGGTGTAGAGAGAAGAGGGGGTTCATCATGCATGCGAGTGCATGCTCTTAACAAGAATTTCCATTTTCACCACTCATGTCTAGGTTCTTTTTGTTTTTTTGAGACAGAGTTTCTCTGTAGCTTTGGAGCCTGTACCGGAACTTACTCTGTAGACGAGACTGGCCTTGAATTCACTGAGATCCACCTGTTTCTGCCTTCTGAGTGCTGGGATTAAAGGCCTGTGCCACCACGGCCCAGCTCCTGTCCAGGTTTAAAGGGTTCATTGCATTAAACACTTGCTGGCTGTTGTGTAGTAGAGAGGGTGAATTGCAGGTGGGGCTTTCCTTGTTGAGGTTTGTTTGCAGTTGAGCCATCCAGAGGAAGACAATTTCAATATAGAACAGAAATGTCTAACAAGAGAGAAAGTGTTCCCTCTTGCCAGCTGTGGTAGCACATGTGTGTAACTTAGGAAGCACAGGCAGGAGAAAAGTCTGAGGCTAGGTGGGTTCACAGAGTGAGTTCAAGGTCACCCAGCAAGCAAACTAAAAAAAACCTCTACCGTGTCTTCTTGTAGAGTAGGCACTGTTCTCGTGAGAACAGACGATACACGTAGGAAGTCAAACTTGATAGAGAAGCTGTTTTTATCATAAACTCACATAAAAATAGATGTCTAAAGTTTTTGGGTTTTTTTTTTCTTTTTGATTTTTTGAGACAGGGTTTCTCTGTAACTTTGTAGCCTGTCCTGGAACTCGCTCTGTAGATCAGGCTGGCCTCAAACTCACAGAGATCTGCCTGCCTCTGCCTCGCGGGTACTGGGATAAAAGGCGTGCGCCACCACTGCCCAGCAATGTCTAAAGCGTTTTCAAGTCGGGGCCAACAGAAACGACTCAGAAGCTAAGTGTACTTGCTTCTGTCCCCAAGGACTCAACGGCTTGTAGCCCCAGTTCCATAGGATTTGACATCTGCTTTCAGCCTCCACAGGAGTCTGTATACACATAACAAAAATATAAATAAAAATATTTACATTTTTTAAATTAAAATTTTAAATTTTATGTGTGTGGGTGTTTTGTCTCCATGTGTGTTGTGTGTATGTACATCACAAGTATGCCTGGTGCCTGCAGAGGCGGGTGAATCTCTGTGATATTTTTTAGGCCAGCTTGGTCTACATACTAAGATCTCGGCTAGCTAAGGTACTTAGGAGACCCCATCTATCTCAACCATAGCAAAACAAACAAACAAACAAACAAACACAACCATAACAACTGTGGCCAGAGTTCCCAGCCTAGGCCTTCTTCCTCACCTCCCATTTGCTGCTGTGTGGCTCTGGATGAGTTAAACTTGTGCTTGGTTTCCTTATGAAAAACAGTGGTTATGCCCACTCGCCAGAGCATGGTCAAACTCCCAGTGGCCTGCCCCTTAAAACTGAGCCCTTTCCCTCCCATACCCCCGCCAGAAGCCATCAATTGTGGAGAGCCAACTTCAGCACCCTTGCCACACATTTTCTCTTCGACGGCCTCCTGTTTAGGCTGCTATTTGGGGCTGAGGTTGGCGGATAGTAGAGGTTGTCACAGAATCCTTCCGTGTCCCTCTTTTTCAACTATGTATCTGCACTCATCCATACCATACAAATACAGTTGATATTATCCTTGCTCTTCACTGTCGTTGGGAACAGGGGTCATGGGCTTCACACAATCTCTGGACACAGCACAGACCGCAAACATGGTCCCTGGCTGCGGAAGGACCACGGACCCAGACAAGGCCCTCGGAGGCAGCACAGACCACACACATCCATATGGACCCTGGAGATAAAACCCAGCTTTTACACGGGTCTAGTGGAATGATAATCCAATGTATCAGACACAGTGTGGAAGTAGCAAACCATTTTAGAAAACAATTAATGGAAGGGAATTAAAAGCCATAAAAATGGTCAGGCGGTGGTGGCACTCAGGAGGCAGAGGCAGGCGAATCTCTGTGAGTTCAAGGCCAGCCTGGTCTACAGGGGTAGTTCCAGGACAGGCTGTTGTGGTGGTTGTTTTTCAGCAGTTTTTGTGGTTTTATTTAAACATGGATTAAAACATGCATGCAAGCTATGGTAGCCCGGCATTGGGGTCGGTGGCTCTGGTGGCATTGGGGTCGGTGGCTCTGGTGGCATTGGGGTTGGTGACTCTGGTGGTGTTGGGGTCGGTGACTCTGGTGGCATTGGGCTTGGAGGCTCTGGTGGCATTGGGGTTGGTGGCTCTGGTGGCATTGGGGTTGGAGGCTCTGGTGGCATTGGGGTTGGTG
>NW_004949095.1:13876508-13883615 GCF_000317375.1 Microtus ochrogaster
TGACTCTGGTGGCATTGGGGTTGGTGGCTCTGGTGGCATTGGGGTTGGTGGCTCTGGTGGCATTGGAGTTGGAGGCTCTGGTGGCATTGGGGTCGGTGACTCTGGTGGCATTGGGGTTGGAGGCTCTGGTTTCATTGGGGTTGTTGTCTCTGGTGGCATTGGGGTTGGTGACTCTGGTGGCATTGGGGTTGGTGGCTCTGGTGGCCAGCTGTGTTGCTCTTTCTACCATGTTCCTTGGAGGAAACGTTGTGAGCAGTCTCAGCACAGTAAGATTTGCTGGACACCAGAAGTCCTTTCAGCTCCTTGACATTGTGAACCAGCAACTTCCTGACACCGCTTGGCAGATGTGCTTGGTTCTCTTGCTGTTCCCATAACCAATGCTGGACATTGGGATCCGGCCCTTGAATCTTCTCTGTACCCTGCTCTCGACACCTCTGGGTTTTAGCCAGTTTCGCTTAATTTTGACATATCTGTCTGACTGGTGCTGGGTGAACTTCTTGGTCCTGTTTTTGAGGACCGTGGACTTCACCAGAGGCCAGAGGGCAGCCATAATGATGCAAAAGAGATGTCAGCCACCTCACAGGTAGTGCTGAGGAAGAAGAAAAGAAAGTATTTAACATGGTGGTGAGCATGACAGCATGCAGGCAGTCAGGGTGTTGGAGCAGTAGCTCAGATCTCCTTCCTACTCCACAAGCAGTAGACAGGGACAGACCAGGCACAGTGTGGGCTTTCAAAAACCTCCAAGACCAGAGTGACACATCTTCTCCAAGGAGTCCACAACCCCTAATCTTTCCCAGTACATCAACTGATGACTGAACATCCAGGGATCATTGTCACACAGTGAACATGTGTATTTGGGTGTGCACTACACGTGGGCCAGTGTCCTCAGAGGCCAGAAAAGGGTGTTGGATCCCTTGTCCCAGGTGGTTGTGAGTCTTCTGGTATGGGTTTCCTGGAAGAGGAGATGTTTGCACCTGCTGAGCCATCTTGCCCGCTCTTGTATTTTTCTATCTCTATGTGCCCAGAGTTGCATAAAAATGTCATGGTCCAAAAGAAGTCGCAACTGCAAAATGTTTAATAAATTGTCATATAAACTACTGTTTTTATATATTTATTTTGTATTCTGTAACCTTACTGAAATAATTTACCAGTTCTAATAGTGTTCTGTTCTTATTTTTGGTTTTGGGAAGGGGGAACTGAGGGAGCCCTGCCTGTGTAAAGAACAGATAAAACCTTGAGTGGATGTATATTGTAGTCATAGGCACCAGCATGTCAAAGGACCCAATGCCTCAGTTCCACGGGAATAGGTAAACTTCCCTAGGCCCCACCAGCCCAGGAAGCTCCAGTGTAGTGATATTTTGTTTGTGTTTTAACAAATAAAGCTTGCCTGAAGATCAGCTGGCAGAGCTAAACCACTAGAGTCCAGGTGGTGGTGACTCACACCTTTAATCCCAGTCCTTGGGAGTCCTAGGGCTTTAATCCCAGCACTAGGGAGGTGGAGACGGGAAAGGGTATGACTGGGTGGAGAGAAGACTATAAGGAGCTCAGATGCAGCCTGAGGTTTGGTGGAGACAGTTGCAGTCTGAGGAAGCAGTCTGAGGACAGGATTGCCCCTTTGGTCTGAGCATTGGTAGAGGTAAAAGGTCTCTCTAGTGGTTGGCCACTCTGCTTCTCTGATTCTTCAGCTTTCACTCCTGATAACTGACTTCAGCTTATTCTTATTAAGAACAATTAGCAGCCAGGTGGTAGTGATGCACGCTTTTAATCCCAGCACTCGGGAGGCAGAAGCAGGCTGATCTCTGTGAGTTTGAGGCCAGCCTGGTCTACAAGAGCTAGTTCCAGGAGAGGCTCTGAAAGCTACAGGGGAGAAGGGGAGAAAAAAAATTTAAAAAGTTTTTCAATTTATTGTTTTTTATATTTTAAAGTTAATTTATCTGATTGAAAATGACCATTTCTACAATACTCCTATATGACGTTTCAAAGACCCTGCTAATCTTTTCCCTGTAAGCTCTCGAAATGTTTTTAGTTATAACTTAATCTCTTTATTTTTAATACTTCATTTATTCAATGCATTAATGTCAGAAGGATTCTGGGGAAAAACACAATGGAGAAAGTACAATTTTTGGTTGCCAGATGCTTATGATGTTGAAAGGAAAGTAGAGTTAGTGATTTTGAGTTTTAGGTGAAAAAGTACAATTGCTACAGCAGTGGTGTTGATTTTCTGGTAGTGGTGTGTCCATGGTTTTTTATAAGATGTACACACCTTTATACACAAGTAAAACACTACTATATGTATTTTTTCT
Organism: Microtus ochrogaster; assembly: GCF_000317375.1. Lineage (NCBI taxonomy): Eukaryota > Metazoa > Chordata > Mammalia > Rodentia > Cricetidae > Microtus > Microtus ochrogaster. The sequence goes on from NW_004949095.1 coordinate 13,878,812, forward strand.
TCTTTCCCCAATATGAAGTTTGATTGACATAATATGTACATAAATAGCAATAAATTTATCCTCAATGGTTCAATGAAATTTATTATCCTGATGATGAATGTGTTCTTCATTCTTCCAGAAGGATTTTCCTTTTCTCTATTTTCCTGTTGCCTTGGGCATCCATCTGACCACGGCTGACAAGGCTGTGCTCAGGGGGACAACTGCCACATTAGTGTAACACCTGAGACCTTACTTCTGAACTGGAGACTGCTTGCTCGGCAGTTCTGTTTAAGTACTCCATTTCAACAGTTTGCTACTTTCCTTGACTTGATGGTTTCCATGGAACCATCTTCAAGGTACCATGCTCAAAAGGGGCATGCATTTGGTAAAGCTACTCATTCCTCATATTACTAAATGCTAATCATGTTTTCTAGTAAATATCCTCCTTTACTATTTTATTTCATTTCGATGGCGTTACCAATCTTCTTGGCTCCCTCTTCCAAGTCTACTGGAAGACTTACCATTTCCTATCTTTGTCTAAGCCATCCTTTCTGATCCAAAATAATCTCACCACTCTCTTAACTGCTTCTAATGCTGCCCATGGTGCTTACTCAGGGAACTATCTGCGCTGTAGAAAAGCACAATGCAAAGCAGTCACTCTTGATCCAAGCCCTCTACCAGCTAGAGCTGGTGTCTCATAGTCTTTGGAAGAAACCCCAAAATCCTTTCTAAGACTCTACTACTAGAGTTGTTAGGATCAGGGCCTGGGTCCTAGCAAAACGAAGAAGTCAATTTTGGCCAATTGTTCTTAAAGGGCCATATACATACTTCATTGTGAAAAAGGAGATCTATTTTTTCTATGTGGCTACGTTAGAAAGAGGAACAGAGAGTTCCTTTGACAACCCCCTGTCATGCCCGAACCATTTTTGTGACCTTGACATAAGATTTATCTTTAAATATAGACGAATAGATTTACCTAACTTAGTAGATTTGTTCAAGGTTCAAGGTATGGTCCTATGCATCACCCTTGTCTCAGCAAGTTCTCCCCTGCAAGATGGTCTGTTTTCAGAATAGCGTAATCTCTTTTTAGTGTAATCTCTTTCCCGGGGACAAGTTCTCACTCTGCCTAGCACCCGGGCCTCATCCTTCCTTCTCCTAGCATGGGGCCCCTGGGGAAATTCCAACAGTCTGGGGGCAGGTAGAGTTTTTCTTTAGAGTATCTCCATTTCTGCCACGATGGTCATGATAGCTATGCTCCCTTGTTTCCTTTTTGGTCAAATGACAGACCACACACACACACACACACACACACACACACACACACACACACACGGTGCCTTTCCTTAGTGTGATCTAGAAGTTCTGACCATATTACTAAGAAAAGCCAGGCATGTTCCTGCACCAAGGACCATTTTCCATCTATGCTCACGATGACAGACACTCTTGCTCCAGACAGAATCACCACCAGCTCCCAGTTTTTCTAAAATGAGGAGTGGGAAAGTGAGATAGAAAAAGAGAGGGGAGGATTTTTTTCTATATATTGTATATTATTCAATTGATTTACTTTTTCATGCCATCCCTTATCTCACACTTACAGGTGTGAGCATCACTAGGAATTTTACCCTGGTCATGTCTTTTAAGTGTGAATAACCTGGAAATGTTTCACTGAGTGCGGTCATGTGGGCTTTGGTCTAATGAGAAAGACATGGTGTTAATGAAGCATGTGCCGAGGAGGCTTCAGTCTCACACAGAACGTTCTGAACCATCCAGAAATACAGAAATGCTTGCTGTAATTCTGGAATTTTCCTTTCTGCTCTCAGTAAGTGCAGTGGTTTGAATAAGAATGGCCCCCATAGGTCATATATTCGAATACTGGGTCACTAGGGAGATGCACTCTTTGAGAAGGATTAGGAGGTGGGACCTTGCTGGAGGAAGTGTGTCACTGGGGTTTTCAAAACCCATGCGCTCTCTCTCTCTCTCTCTCTCTCTCTCTCTCTCTCTGGCTCTCCCTCTCTCTCTCTCTCTCTCTGTCTTCAGATCAATCATGATGCAACTCTCAACTAATTCTCTGGCACTCTGCCTGCCTGCATTCTGTCATGTTCCCTGCCGTGATGGTAATGGACTAAACTTCTGAAACTGTAAACAAGCTCTCAGTGAGATGCTTTCTCTTAGCATTGTTGCTGTGGTCATGGTGTCTCTTCTTAGCAACAGAACAGTGACTAAAACAGCAAGCTACGTGGTGTATGTGTATCACTGGTATTAGAGAAAACTGAGAGTTAGTTTATGATGGATGCAAAATCCTCATTAGCACTGTAGGAAACATGACTGTTGTGTACATAGTCCTGGTGCCAACACTGATAAACCATGGAATTTGGAAAAGCCGGGAGTCATCTTTAGTGCCTCCCAATCTCCAACCCTTCCTTTTGTGGTGTCACCTGCTGTTCCCTGCACCTGTCGGCTATTTTATTTTTCCGTGGTTTGTGACACCATAGGTATTAGCATACTCTTCGATTGAGCCCTTCGAACACAAATACACATAAACACCAACTCCCTATGTGGTTGGACAGCTTTGTTTTTCTTTTTAAAAAGTCTTTTCTAGATGGGAAGGCTGAATCCGAAGGTGAAGTTTCAGATACTCTGAAGCTGATTGCGTATTAGGTGTCACTCAAAGCGAACCACACCTACAGAAATCCATGCATCATTTCTGGGTTAGTAGGGTTGCACCCAAGAACTAAGCACAAAGTCTTTGTGGGCAACTTTGGGCACATATTTAGTGGTAAGTGGTCATTGTCTTGTAAGTTCGAGTAAAGAACTCAATTACTACTTTCCTGGGAACACAGAGATTATGTTTGTCTTTCAGAAAAGTGCAGGAAGATGTCTGAAGGCCCCCTGCAGCTAACCTGACCATTTGCGGATGTTAGCACATTGGTATAGCATGTTGGCTGCATTTTGTTTTTAGGTTCTTAGAGAAGGAAGTCTGTTATATGGCTGACCTCATGTTTTGTGGTTAGTGGTTTCACTGTCCTACCCTATCATCACCCTTACCCTTGGGAGAAAAGAGAGGCCGAGAAGGGAGTGGACTTAACTTATTTCTAATAAATATCACTTAAACCTTTTAATGAGTCCATTAAAGTATCGATGTCAAGCAAAGGAGCTTAGCACACTATTAATTATGTCTGTGCTGAGATAGATGGTATTTAAGAGTTCAAAATAGTGTTTATTCATGTACTTTTGGAAACAAAACAGTTTGGGTTGATTCTCATTTCTTTGTTTAGAGAAAGTTGTTTTTATTTTATATGTATGTGTGAGTGCCTACATGCATACATGCGAGCCACGTGCAGGCCTGGTGTCTAGAGAGCCCCAAAGAAGGAATCAACTCTTTTGGAACTAGTTGTAGATGGTGGGTATGGGACACCATGTGGGGCTGGGAATCAAACCTGGGTCCTCCAGATGCAAGAGCATTTAGTGCTCTATCTGCTGAGCAGTGTTTCCTCTAGATGCAAGAGCATTTAGTGCTCTATCTGCTGAGCAGTGTTTCCAGTCCCAACATTTTTAGTTTTATTTGAGAACGTGGGAATCGTGGGAACTAGTACTATCAAAAAGTGCACACCTCAACAGTCAAAGCAGTTTGTTTCCTTCATAGGATTTTTGGGGAGAATCTATATTTGTATGCAATAAGGTAGAAGCTAAATGGCATTTTTCACATAGCAAGGAGGATACTAAGTTCTTGTGTGTTTGGCAGTGTGGCTGCTTATACTTATACTCTGTTTGATGGCAATTGGGTGGATACACATTTTTAAGGACTTCAAGCATATGTGGAGAACATCAGCATGAATAAAAATGAAGGGAGACTAGGACTTTGGCAATTTTTTTCATATATAACCATGTGAACACATTTTTTTGTTCATTTATTTATTTATTTATTTATTTATTTATTTATTTATTTATTTATTTATTTTCAAGACAGAATTTCTCTGTGTAGTTTTGGAGCCTGTCCTAGAACTCTCTCTGTAGACCCAGCTGACCTCAAACTCACAGAGATCTGCCTGTCTCTGCCTTCTGAATGCTGGGATTTAAAGGTGTACCACAATTGCTTGGCTGTCAACACATTTTTAAAGACTTTTCTCAAGGCTTGGGGGTGGGGCCTGGGCAAATCTAGGCTCTTGGCTTGCCAGCTTCACACAAATAATGGTAAATCTTTCAGAAAAGCACCGACAATGTTAATTTTTTTTCTCATGGCAGAAAGGAGACTTTGGGTATCTTGAGCTCTGAAGTTCTTCATCAGGAGCTGTAGTAAGGAGCCACTTGTTGGTTTCCAGCTGCTCAGCCCTGAAATAATCACACAGAAACTAAATCACTGCTTGGCCCATTAGCTCTAGCTTCTTATTGGCTAACTCTTACATTAATTTAACGCATTTCTATTAATCTGTATATCACCATGAGGTTGTGGCCTACCAAAAAGTTTCAGCGCATCTATCTTCAGCAGCAGCTCCATCCCTGCATCTCCCTGCCTCTGCCCTTCTTCCTCCTAGAATTCAGCTTAGTTTCCCCCCACCTACCTAAGTTCTTTCCTATCAACAGGCCTAAAGCAGCTTCTTTATTCATCAGCCATTAAAAGCAACACATAGACAGAAGGACTTCCCACACCAAGGAGCCCATATCTTTTATATGTTCATGTGGAAGATGTAAAATCTCACTTGAAATTTTTAAAACCATGGCTGTACTTAGAGGCCAGCACCATTTACTCCTTTTCCAAGGAAGCTTGGTACTCCTCTTCCAGGGATGCTTGGTCTCCTCTTCTAAGGGATGCTTGGTACTCCTCTTC
>NW_004949095.1:13883933-13888850 GCF_000317375.1 Microtus ochrogaster
GATGCTTGGTACTCCTCTTCTAAGGGATGCTTGGTACTCCTCTTTTAAGGGATGCTTGGTACTCCTCTTCTAAGGGATGCTTGGTTGCTTAGTACTCTTCTTCCAAGGAAGCTTGATACTCCTCTTCCAAGGGATGCTCGGTACTCCTTTTCTGAGGGATGCTCAGTATCCTTACTGTTTTTCTTTCTCTCAACTTGATTTCTATCCTTGACCCTGGGTCTCTCACTACTTTGGTGGGAAGAAGCAAGTAAGAACATATGGAAGAGATTCTTCCTCACACCTAGAGGGAAGAAACTTCTTGCTCTAGAAGGATCTTCTCAGGAAAAAGAATCCCAGTCTACACAGGAATGATCTCCAGGCCCATCTTATATCCAGTATAGAAAGAGAAAAACAATTCAAAAGCTGCTACTGTCTAAGCAGGTGTGCCTAATTGGTCTTTCAAGATCATGCTGTGTCTGGGGGGGGGCATGATTCTTGGTCTACCCACTTTAGCTTTCTTCATAACACACTACCACTGGTTGCTCACATTTTTCTGGTCATCGCTACAATATAAGATGAATGAGAGTGTGGGTCTCTTCTGCTGTGATTACTGGAGCTTCAAACAGGGACGGCCCTTTGGCCACATATAGTAATTAAGTGGCAACTCCCTGATGCTCTCCTAGGCTTCTGCATGTCCAGGGATGGCTTTCCTCTTGCTCTCACTGCTCTGGTTGGTGGCTTCTGGATGACAGAAACAGGCTGTCTGGATCAGAGGAGGCTGAGTGTTCAGCAAGACCAGGTTCATAGCATTTATCCTATCAAGCTCAATTCTAGAATTGCGTTCTTTAAAGCTGATGCATTTCATGTGTTTCACCAGTTAATACCCCCTTTAGTTTTCTCTGTTGCATCCTTTCCATGACTACAAAACTTTGCATTTCAAAATAAGCCCAGCTTTTCTTATTGTGCTCCCCGGAACCATGGGAGGATGGAGGCACAGAGAAGTAGGTTAAGGTCATTTATCCTTACTTTTGATCAAAGTAATTCTTCTTTTACATATTTTATGCAATGTCTGTCTCCTAAATAATAATAAGAACGTGAATGTCATTAATATTTGGCATCATTATTTGGCTAAGAAAAATCCCAGATACTGCTATGTAATTTTGAACACCTGAGTGTCCTAATAGATACTTTAATTTTAAGTGTATAAGTGTTTAACTGACAGTGTTAGGTCATTGTGCATTAGACTACAATTAATCATGTAATATTACTTTACAAATAAAAGAAAGATAGCAACAAACCTTTGTTTAGCCTTTATACTCTCTCCTAGAATTTAAAAATAAGTGCAGACTGTAGAATAATATAGAATGTAATATTGAAGCTTTAAACTTCAATGGGTATATTAATAATGTAATATAGAATATAATATGGAATCTTTAAGCTAGGTGTATTAATAATATAATATAGAATGTAATACTGGGTGTATAGCTTTCTGTTGCCGTGAACTTGGAAAGGAAGAGTTTATGTGCTTTATGGATCTGATTGTAGCTCATTATCACAAAGGGCAGGAACTCGAGTAGGATCAGAAGCAGGGATCACGTAAGAAAGCTGCTTAGTGGATTGTTCCTAGCATCTGCTCAGCCTGCTTTCTTATACAGTGTAGGACACCCTACCTAGGGACAGGACCGCCCACAGTAGGCTGGGGCCTACTACGTCAATCATCAATGAAGAAAATGCCTATAGCATGCTCAAAGGCCAGCGTTGTCAAGGCAGTCCCCCTCCAGAACCCCATCATATAGCTCTGGGCTGTGTCAGTTTGAGAGCTGAAGCTAACTAGAAACTTGAGGAACAGACTTTGTATTACTTTTGCTCATCATGGCAGCTTTTAGTTAAGGAGAAAGTCCTGATCCTGAGCCATTCAAGTTGGTTGCCCAAGTGAAGTCTGCCTCTCATTAAAATAGCAAAACATCGCAGGCACATGCATTTAATCATAGCCCTTGGGAGGCAGAGGCAGGTGGATCTCTGTGAGTTCGAGGCCAGCCTGGTCTACAAGAGCTGGTTCCAGATAGACTCCAAAGCTGCATAGAAATCCTGTCTTGAAAACCCAAAAAGAAAAAAAAAAAAAACCAAAAGAACCTTCTTTGGAGGAAAGGTTTTGGAGTCTGAAAATTCAAAATTGCATAATTAATCTCCTTTATTTAGGCTCTGATATAGGACTCATGGTAGATAGGATTATGGGAGAAAAATGAATGTGTGAGAGACAAGAAGCCAAGGAGAGTGGGGACAGCTAGTCTGCTCTTTGGGAATAACTGCGGTTCCATCCAGGCTGTAATATTTCCTTTCAAGGGTGGCATTTTGAGAGGCCTCCCAGCAGGCTCTCCATCTCAACAGTCCAGACACCTCTTTCCTTATCACACCAGGGACCAGGATTCCGTTATACAAACCTGTGAGCGACACCTTCAAACCACACGAAAGGGTAGCAAGGCCACTGTAATTTTGATTAAACATTCCCCTTTGTGACTTATGCTAGTGACTGTATAAATACTATTTCCTGACTGATCCTAAGTAAGTTAAGCTGATGCACTTTCTCAATTTGTCAATTCAGTTATTTAAACAGCACAACTTTCTTTCATTGATCAACAGCCCTGTTTTGTTGGTGTCATGGAAATGCTGATATCCAAACTGTTTAACAGTGTGGGTTGATTCTACTATTTCTAGAATTTTAAATATTTGACTTTAGAAATCATGATTGTAAAACCTATGGTTTTGCATCTTATTATATGTCAGTGTGAATAATTGAAATTCAGAGTGTTAGCCGGGTGGTGGTGGCACACGCCTTTAATCCCAGCACTCAGCACTCAGGAGGCAGAGGCAGGCGGATCCTAGAGCTAGTTCCAGGATAGGCACCGAAGCTACAGAGTCTTGGGCTATACGAGCATCATCAAGAGGACATTTTCCTGGTCCTCCTATTCAAGACAATAAGAAGCTGGAATAAGCTCTCAGGAGACAGAACTGGGGTCAAGAAGTGAACTGAGTCAGTCTTGGATTGCGGAATCTTTTTTTTTTTGTTGTTTTTTTCGGGACAGGGTTTCTCTGTGGCTTTGGAGCCTGTCCTGGAACTAGCTCTTGTAGACCAGGCTGGTCTCGAACTCACAGAGATCCACCTGCCTCTGCCTCCCGAGTGCTGGGCGGAATCTTTTGAAGACAGGTTACAATCTTTTGAAGACAGGTTACAAGAGAAGAACCTGGGGGCCAAATTGCTTTGAACAAAGAGGAGGGAACGCTGGAGCTGGACAAAACAGAAAGGGTATGAGATGAGTCTGCACAAGGGGTCAAAGTTCATGAAACTGCTTATGGAGGGGGTCAGGGATAGTGGATTTGGGGAGCTGGAGAGGGGAGTTAAAGGGAAGTGGGTGTGGGCAAGAGGAGGAGAGGCAGAGAGGAAGGCAGACAGCCAGGAGCCTTTCTAGCCGTATTTATCACTTACCACCACCCATGTCTGTCTGGTCAGACCAGAACCCTGACAAATGCGTATAATCAAATATGGTTTTGTATCTGCTTCTGGGATGTGCTTGTCCTCATTTACTCTCTCTTCCTCCAGTACACAGTCTCTTCTCCTCCTTTTCTTCTCCCCCTCTATCTTTTTTTCTTGTTTTCGGAGACTGCAAAAACACAATTACTCTGATTTACACCATTACAGCCACAGCCACATTACAGCCGAAAGAATGACACCACTGATTAAGCAAAACATACCAGTCGGCGGCACAAATAAATGATCCATAATTGGTTCATTTTTGTAACAGAGATAAAAGTGGAGCGGTGAGGAGGACAGTTTATAGAAAAACGCCCAGTAGAATGAACGAATTCCCTTCTGGCTGGCACAGGATGGCATCTCCTTGTATAGTTCTTGCCTGGAAGTAATGCTGGAAGGCATTAAAATCAGGGACCAGAGGCCCAGAGAGGTGGAGGGCTTCCTCCCAGGTCAGTCACCTTAGTAGAGCCCGAAGTCAAGGGAGGTGTCTCTGACTCATAGCACTCCGACTCCTTCTGTCTCGGGAAACTCTGGACTTTGGATAGCTCTGGTGGCTTCCGGCTCCCTTGTGCTTCCTGGTGTTCTGGATGTCAACTCAGCGTGTGGGTGGCCTTACAGATTTACTCTAGGGGATTCTGTCTGCCATTTTTTTTTTCTCAACACATTTCCCTCATTGCTTTAGTAGCACAAACGCAATGACAGAAACAAACGGACTGCTTTTGGATTAATACTAAGACCCAGCCTAACTATTTAAATGTTCTCAAATGTATGTTCTGCCGCATCTCACTGCAGCTGGATTTAATTCTCAAGTCCATGAGGGAGGAATTCTTGGGTACTACACTTCTCCGCATGACTCTGGATGCCCGCTTTCAGCAGGAGGTCTTTTCAGAACCTTTGAGGGGACGAGGAAACGGCATTCAAGTGCCCAAGTTGAGCTGGCAAGGACAGACGTTGTAACCTGCTAGGAGGCTGCCAAGCACTGTTGAGGTTTCTGTGTCTCATCCAACAGGCTGTTTACTCACGAGGTCCAGATCTTTCCAGTCTTAGGAAAGACAAGTGATCCTTGGCTGAAGTCAACAGCTCCCCTCTCCCAAGAAGTTATTCAGAATATCATTCTGAAAGCTTACCATAAGCAAAAAGCTAAACATGGAGACATTATATATGGATGATAAAGCTATTCAAACTCATCCTGGACCCACATTTTATCTGGGTCACCCTTTGAGTAGCACTGTTAGGACATGGGTGCTTGCTAGGCAAGCCTCTCAAGGGCCAAGCTGACTCGCTATCCTTGTTTCTTTTCTTTTCTTTTTTTTTTTTAATATTTATTTATTTATTATGTATACAATAGTCTGTCTGTGTGTGTGCCTGCAGGCCAGAAGAGGGCACCAGACCTCATTACAGATGGTTGT
>NW_004949095.1:13888950-13894140 GCF_000317375.1 Microtus ochrogaster
AATAGTCTGTCTGTGTGTGTGCCTGCAGGCCAGAAGAGGGCACCAGACCTCATTACAGATGGTTGTAAGCCACCATGTGGTTGCCGGGAATTGAACTCAGAACCTTTGGAAGAGCAGACAATGCTCTTAACCTCTGAGCCATCTCTCCAGCCCCTATCCTTGTTTCTTATGATTTGGTTTGATTCCTTCTGGACATGTATGCTTGAGTACATTCATTTAGTTAATGAACATTAGCTGAGCACCTACTGTGTGCCAGGCTCCATGCAGAAACTGAGAACATAGTTCTGAGTGGGAACAAACATATATATATATATTTTTAATAGTAAGAATCTTGCAGTCTAATAAAGGGAAAACAGAAAGAAAGAAGAATAGAAATGTGTAGCTTCTAATGGTAAGGGATCTGAAGAAAGTGTGAGCAAAGCCTTGAGAGATTGCAACATGGATGAAATCTAGTCTGGAGAGCTGGGCTAGATGTATTTGGGAAACAATGTCTTGGCTGAGACTTGGAAAACACGAACCTCTTCCTAGTCCTTAGGGATTGATGATGGATTAAGATTGGGATTTACCAAATCACCGGGAGTGCACAGATATTAACAAAATAATTCTGTGAAATTCTTGCCATTCTGGCTGAAGACAACAGCACACTCTGGCTAAGCAGAGAAAAGCCCATTCTTGCCCAGGTACGTCTACACTTGTGTGGGACCCACAGCCCTGCTCTAGATCACCCTCACCACCTGATGTGTCCTGATGTAAATGGTACCAGTGTCTTCTATGTTTTATGGTGTTAGCGCTTCTCATGCTTCAACCTTAACCACCAGGCCATTTCCATCTCTCTCTTTCCTCCCTTCCTACATGGTCTCTACTCTCCCAATGCTACTCCAGCTCTCTCCGAGTCATTAGTCCCAGTCCTCTCTGCTCTGTTGCTGCCTCATGCGCATAGCTTACAAGTTCTAACAGAGAATCCCAAGTTCAGCTGTGGCCACTGGAAATGGAGATGAGAAATTTCAGAGTCCAGCACTTTCTCTGTTACTGTGAGAAAGATCCTGGAGGGCATCAGCTAATGGTGATCCCACCACCCTCGTAGTACACACCCAGTCTGGGTGGAGCTGAATCTCTTTTAAGACGAGTGTTGCCCCAATCTGTTCTTTTTGTATTATCTTTACCTGGGAAATATGTGCTCTGAGAGCGTTTAATGAAAGGACCGCGGCTCCCTGCCTTTATTATGTTTCAGCCCAGCTTTGAGAGTTCCAACAGGTAAAGTGAAAGTGAATTTAATAGGGAACTGAGATTTTGTTTCCCTGGCAACGTTAATTCAGTCTTCTCAGAAATGGAAATGACACTGGAAGCCTTTGTTTCTGCATTCCCAGCTTTGCAGGGCAACGTGACATGTGGAGGACTCTAGAAAAGGTGCTGACCGCTAGAACTTGCTTCAGAGTCGTTCCTGATGAAGTCCCCGTAACCCCATGGGCATTGTGCTCTAGTTCATACTTGCCTTCTTTGCAGAAACCACGGGAGCAGATACATCCTCAGCATTGTGGCATAGTACACCAACTACACGTGTCCACGGGATGAGCGGAACATGCAGAGCTGGATGAGGGGTTGTTGACTAAGGAATAATCATGGCTAAAAGGTCATCTGTTTTTCAAGGCCAGTGGTCCAGTATCTCTGATATTCAGGGATGGGGCAGGCATTGATGTATAGGAACAGTAATCAAGCCACTCACACGGATACATGTTCTCACTCTCACACCTGAGTTGGGCATTTCATCCATACTAGGGTGGTTATCAGTTGTTTCCCTTGAAGATCCAATAATCCATTTGAATAATTCATACACAAGAAATTTAAGTAAAATGTAGTCTGTTCTATATGTACAGACTCACGGAGCCCTTTATTCTATGCACCTTTATAATGTGGTGTTAAGGATGTGGACGTCCCATGAGACGGTGTCAGGATTTAAATCTTGGCTCTGTCCTTGACTCGATTGGAGTCTGGAGATGGCTTTTGCTTTGCTCTGTTCCAGTGGTTTCATCCACAGTGTGGTTGGTCTCCAGTGAACATCCGGGCTGTGGAAATGTGAAGCTAGATCTAGAGTCTTGGGATTGTGCTTAGTTTGGGTTAGACAGTCAGTTGCCATGTCTTCCATCTATATGCTACAGGAAGAAAAGGGACTATTTTTGGACTTTTTTTGGTAATTGGGCAATATTTTATAAGCACAGACAGCTATAAAAAATTTCCCCAACTAACTGCATGAAAATTTGGTGCTCTATTTTTTTTTTTTTTTTTGGTTTTTCGAGACAGGGTTTCTCTGTGGTTTTGGAGCCTGTCCTGGAACTAGATCTTGTAGACCAGGCTGGTCTAGAACTCACAAAGATCCGCCTGCCTCTGCCTCCCGAGTGCTGGGATTAAAGGCGTGCACCACCACCGCCCAGCATGCTGCCCTATTTTGTAGCGACTTGTTTAACATTGTGATGGGATAGTAGCTGGTGGTTCTCAAGACTAGGACTTGGAGGCCTTGGAGTAGAACAAGGAAGAGGAGGAACTGAGAAACCCAGCAGGTTCTGGTTGGGGCCCCCACACCCACTTCCTCTTACTCAACAAGTTTTGTTCATTCCCAGTAACTGGAGACCCTGCTTGGGTCTGTGAACTGTTTTCATGCTGGACGCTTCTGAGCCAGATCTGAAACCTAAGTCCTCAGAGTGAAGTTACTCAGAGCGATTAGACTGCCCTGGACCCCGTGAAAGGAAAGCAAGATTACCACCACAGCCCTGGCAACAGTGTGGGCTCAGGGATCTGTGTGGGCGTGGAGAAGTGAGTGGCATTTTCCTTTTCAGCCTTAAGGTTATTGATGGTGTGTGGCGGCTGGAGGGGGGAGAAATGCCTTGCTTTCTAATCTTTTTTAAACATTTGCCATGCAGTTTTGGAAAATCTGAGGACCTTGTTTTCACTGAAGACCACAGCACTTATGCCCAGCATCAGCTATGAGAATGAATGCTGTGCACTACCTCTTTGTTTACAACCGAGGATCAATTTTACTTGATTGAAGCCATAATTGTTGGGCATTCTTTCCCCTCCTACTCATCCATATACCTTTGTTATTAAGAGCTATTAGTGCACAAAAGGTTTTCTGGCCAAATGTTGCTTATTCTTGTAGAAAGTCTCCTAAAAACAGATATTTGAAAAGATGTACTCAGTTATTTGTGAGCTGGCTTGCAGCATCTCCCAGCATCTCCTCTGTTCAAATGGCTGCTCTTCCCTTTATCCTTCAGCAAGACCAGTCTTCCAGCATCCCTTCAGGTCTCTGGCCCTTGGCTAAGGCTTATCATCTCATCGCAGCACTTTCCCTGTCCCCATGCCCTCACCTAAACCGGGGGCTTTGCAAGCTCTTGCTCCCTCCTTCATACAAAAATACCATCCTGTATAACATACGCTCCCATACAGCCTCAGTTTCCTGTTTGGTCTTCCATTCTCTGGAATCCATTTAGACATAATTTGTGTCTCACACTGAACACTTGCACATGCCATCCTGTAGTATAAAATGTATTTGCATCACCTGTGTTATTGGTTTCCCTAAGCGTCACAATTCGTTCAAGATGATACCTTAGCAAGTCTTACTTATTTTGGCTTCTTTAGTGCCTAGAATATTTACACAAAAATAATTAAGGACAGCCTACTGCATTCACGACAAGATAAGCAGTGGCGGGGCCTCGTTACTCTCCCACCTTGCACTGAGCACCTATCTAGAGGGAGCCTCCCCTACATATCTCTCTTCTCTTCTTGGAGGCACCAACCTTCTCTATTCTCTCTTTTCCCCTGATCATTAATGGAGGTTTCTGATTTAGAACCAAATTAAAGGAGATTCCAAATTTCAGAGGCGAAAGACAAAGAGACAAAGAAGCCTGTGCTGTCTCGGTTTGTAAATTTGTCATACTCTAGAGATTTCTTCTAGAGAGAACCTCAGTTATGCTTTTATCAGACTGGCCTGTGGCCGTGTTTGTGGGGTATTTTATTGATTGATAATTGATGTGGTGGTATCACTCATGGGCAAATGGTTCTGAGTTGTATAAGATAGCAAGCAGAGCAAGCCAGTAAACAGCGTGCTTCTCTGGTCTCTGCTTCAGTTCCTGCCTTGAGGTCCTGTCTTGAGTTCTTGTTTGTTTTTTCTCAATGGAATGTAAACTTTAAACCAAATAAGCATTGTAGCACAAATTTGTGCTTATCTCAGCAACAGCAAAACAACTAGGACATGGTCATTGGCTAAGGCAATCACATCTCACAAACTGACTAAGGAGTTGGGGAGTTCTTCCACTATCTTCTCTTTCACGTTCAGTAGCGTCTACAGCAGTGGTTCTCAAAGTTTCTAATGCTGTGACTCTTTTATCCAATTCTGCAGGCTGTGGTGACCCTCCCAACCATAAAATTATTTTTATTGCTACTTCATAATTGTAATTTTGCTACTGGTATGAGCCATAGTGTAAGTATCTGTTTTTTCCAATGATCTTAGGTGACCACTGTGAGAGGTTGAGAATTGCTGGTCTAGTAGGATATAAGGATTTTGGTAGAAGGCAAGATCAGAGAGAAATTCCAGTGCCAGTGTAGTCCAGTGCCAGTATAGTTCACTATCATATGTTATTTCAACTCATTTGAATCTTTGCTATTTTCATATTTTGTGGGACATTCTTGCCAATAACTTTTCATAGCCTCTTCTACTACACTTCAATAGTGTCATAGAGTCTTCTTCATATAAAAGATCACAGTTGAGAAACCCAAATATTGTGAGCATTTTCGTGGTCAGTAAAAGCTTGAGATTAAGCTCTATTCTATTAAGAAGATAACAGTAGTGTTTGTTTGGCCCTAAATGAAGCCAATCAATCAGATCTCTTGCTGTGCTTTTTTTCTGGTACCTGTGATATCTGTAGGGAATGACTCTCCTATAGGAAATCTATAATTTCTGGGTTTGTAGAAAGAAGTGATGGCGTGTCTGATGAGATGATTCAGGGGTGATTCAAGACTGATGGCCGGAGTTTGATTCCTGGAACCCACGCTGTGAAGGAGAAGACTGGCTCCTAGTAAGTTGTCGCTGTGCGCCAATCTTTGTACACTGTAAATACGCGTTGTTCTCATTGTTAATAAAGTAGTTGCTGTGGATCAACCTTTGTACACTGTAAATATGCATTGTTCTCATTGTTAATA
>NW_004949095.1:13894240-13896515 GCF_000317375.1 Microtus ochrogaster
TTGTTCTCATTGTTAATAAAGTAGTTGCTGTGGATCAACCTTTGTACACTGTAAATATGCATTGTTCTCATTGTTAATAGAGAGCTGATTGGCCGATCACTGGGCAGGAAGAGATTGGGTGAGACAGCTTGACACAGAGAGAAGGCTGGGAAGAGGAATGGCAGAGTCTGGAGTAGCGAGCAGATGCAGCGAGAAGCAAGATGGGCATGCCATATTGGGAAAAGGTACCAAGTCAGGCAGCATAGTATAGATAAGAAATATGGGTTAACTTAAATGTCAGAGTTAACTGATAACAAGCTTGAGCTATTGGCCAAGCATTTATAACTAATATTAAGACTCTGAGTGGTTGCTTGGGAAGCTGCTGGCACAGAAAAATCCACTTACAATTGTTCCTCTGACTTCTTCATGTGTACTGTGACACACACACACACACACACACAATAAATGGGAAATCAACTGACATATATTTTTAATTCTCTTACTATCCTGAAATTTAGGAACCCTATAAGATGCAAGAGAGGTATAAAGAAAGTTATACATAGTCTTTCTTTTTTCATTTTTTCTATTCTCCTCACTAAGCTAATAGAGCTCCATTATTGGATCTAGAAGGCAAAGTCTTTGGTGGGCTTGTTGTGCACTTTACACATTGGATGCTGTATGAAGAGCATAGTATGAGACCTCAAGGACTTGGCTCCATGGAATAGCTTCTTCCTGCCGTCTATGCTGACTAGGAAAGAGTAGCAGTAGCTCAACTCACATCGGTTGACACTGTGATGTTAATCGTAATCATCAACTTGACTGAATTTGAAATCATCACGGAAGACACTTCTGGGTGTGTCTATAAGGGTGTTTTTAGGAAGCTTCACTGAGAAGGGTGGACCACCCTCAATATGAGTGGCACCATCATGGGCAAGGCTCCTCTTTTGAATAACAGGAAGAAAGAAAATGACGGGGGCACCAGCATTCAGCTCTCTGCTTCCAGGTGCAATGTGGCCAGCTGCCTCACAGTCCCGCTGCCTTTACTTCCCTGTCATGACGGATTATAGCCTCAAACTCTGAGACAACACAATTCCCAATTCCTTTCTTTTAAATTTTGTTTATATATGTGTATGGGTGTGCATATGCATGTAAGTGCAGTGCCTATATACTCCAGAAGAGGGCATCAGATCTCCTGGAGCTGAAGTTACAGGTAGCTGTGGATTGGCTGACATAGGTGCTGGGAATCAAATTCAGGTCGTCCAGAAGCGCATTTCACGCTCTTAGCCATGGAGCCATCTTTCCAGTCCCAGCCCGTTCTTTCTTAAATTGCTTCTGTCTGGTATATTGTCACAGCAAAGAGAAAAGTAACTGATACATCTGCTGTTCTCAGTGATTCGAAGGCAGTCTCTCATCTAAGCTGTGAACGGTCATGTCTACCTCTTATTCCCCTTTGACAAGGAGGCAGAGTCTTTCATTGGCTGAGGCATTTGTCCACACTGCTGTATCTAGTGGGTGTCAAGCCTGAGTCTCAAATCCAGGCCTGACAGCTCTGGCAGCCTGGCTTTTCTCCAAGACTCTCTCCTGGACCTGGTTCGGGATGATAACCTCCCTCCCTCCAGGGTTTCTGAGTGCCCATTGATGAGAGGCGGGGCTGGGGTGGGGGCATCTGGGAGTCAACAGATGAGCTCTAAAAGGTCCACATTTACACAAAAGGCAAAATAAGGGACAATGCAAATAATCATTTGTATGGAAAGTTTTATCATAGCTTTCCTTGATGGAACAAATCTCCAGCAGCATGTAATGTGAATTGGACAAGCTCCGTGCCACACAGCTCTCTCAAGCATACAGCAAAGTATGTTTTAGAATGGACATAAGGCATACTTCCTTGGTGTCTGAACCTTAATTCATCTTGAAATTGTTAGTATATGTATTAAATGTTTTGATTTTCTGTAAAAAATCAGCTAAATAACTTTAGCATTCTTTTAGATTTTTTCCTATAGTTTCCATAGTTTGGAGTTTTGAAAGCATTTATCTGGATTTTATAACTGCAAATACTTTAAATTACTCTTTTTAAAAACCAGAAAGTGCATTGTGATCACTTTAATGACGAGACATGAAGCTTACCTAACTAGGACGTTGATATTTTCTGTGTATCTCTATGTAACTTGATGATCTTTTCTGTGTATCTCTATGTAACTTGATGATCTTTTCTGTGTATCTCTATGTAACTTGTTGATCTTTTCTGTGTATCTCTATGTAACTTGTTGATCTTTTCTGTGTATCTCTATGTAACTTG
>NW_004949095.1:13896615-13897830 GCF_000317375.1 Microtus ochrogaster
GTTGATCTTTTCTGTGTATCTCTATGTAACTTGTTGATCTTTTCTGTGTATCTCTATGTAACTTGTTGATCTTTTCTGTGTATCTCTATGTAACTCTATGATTCCTTTGCCTGGATTTCAGCTCTGTAACTGAGCCTCAATTGTTCTAATTTTGGTTTAAAATATAATTGTGGAGTCCAGCAGTCCATGCACTTACCCCGTCTCTTGTATTCTCATGATTTCATCCTCACAGCATCTTGAGAATGGGATTTGATGGACCAGAACTCTGAGTTAGGGTGTAGCACGGTGGTACAGTGTGTTCTTGTAGTGCTGGGATTGACCCCTAGCACAATAAATTAAAGAAGAAAAGAAAGAAGAAAGGGAGGGATGGAGAGATGATGGACTGAGAAAAGAAGGGGTGAGGAAGGCAGAGCTGATACACTGAGAGAAGGAGGAGGGGAGGAAAAGAGGGAGGGAGGAGGGAAGGGGAGGAGGGAGGAAGAACCAGAGGCTCTGAAGCTCAGAGGCTCACAGGGTTCTGGTGACCAGCACAAGTGAAGACAACTATGATTCTGACTCAGGTTTGAAACACGGGGTTGTCCTTTCCTCCTTTCCTTCATGGGAGCTCAGTTTCCTTTTTTTTTTTTTTTTGGCAGGGGGGGACATGTCTCTTATTTCTTGTTAAACACTCCGGTGAACTACTTAGAATATCTTTCAAAAATAGTTTCACGAATGCAAATCAGCCTTCTCTTTTCAAGTTGCTGATATTTCCAGCCTTTGCCCTCAGCCTGACACTGGGCTCCCCTGCACAGCCTTTGAGTTTGGCAGCTGGAGCACACTGGTTTGCTTGTGATCGTGGGAGAATTTGGAAGTGGAAGGTTTCCTAATTGTTCAGGTCCTCAGTTCCTCTGACCCCCACAATTATCTCTCTGAGTAATTACTTTGTGCTTTTTGATAGAGGGAGACAAAAACCAATTTGAAATAAGCTATTTGCGTAAATGGTGGGATTTTTTTAGAAGTTTATTTTTAACATTTTTTTTGAAAAAGAACACTTCTGAAAAGACCATCTCAAACTATAGCCTATGTTTAATCAAACAGAAAAGTTATCCAACAAGATTGTAGTTTTTAAAAAAACATGCCAAATGAAGGTTCTATGGTGATATGCAAAATATTCATCAGTATGGCTATAGGATAGGATCATTTCAGGTTCCCTATCCTCAGCTGCCCCAGGAACTA
>NW_004949095.1:13898530-13954841 GCF_000317375.1 Microtus ochrogaster
AACCCTGACTGCTCTTCAGACTTGAGAGGGAGGGGGAGAGGAGTGGGGGGAGGGCGGGAGGAATGGGAGGCTGGGAGGAGGCGGAAATTTTTTTTTCTCAATAAAAAAAAAATCATGCCAAAACTTTCGCCATCTTTCTGCTTTCTGAGCCCTGTGGGATACAAAGGGCATTGACAACTGCCCTCACTTAGGGTGGAGCTGAGATCAGCAGGGGAAAGCCAGGTCTTTCCAGCTTCTCTATGGGTCCTCAGCTTAACTCCAGGGCTTTCTTTCAACATGGAAACAATTTGATACCTTGGCAAACAATACAGAAACAAGCAAGCAACAAACAGACAAACCCAACCGCAGAACCAACAAAACTGACTAACATTGAGAGTTGTTGAGTAGCTATTCTTTTTTCATATAAACTTGATTTCAATGCAGCTTTTAAGAGATAACTTGTCTAATCAATGATCCATGTTAACAAAGCCAAATTTATGCATTTGAGTCTTACATAGGTGACCTAATTTCATCTTTTTTGGTATTGGTTGATTCAGTTCACAAATCTCATGCATCTAGGTTCTCTGGCTTAGCTAGCCAGTTGTGACTCTCGGATTCTTCCCCTGTCTGTGGCTCTGGCTGTTTCCAGGGTAACACAGCTTAGGTGACTTAAGTGGTGCGTGTCTCTCGAGAATACAGAACACACACCTTTAGACACAAAACCTAGGGCTACTTCAAAGTACACGAATATTGGCATACTAGTGGAAACATAGAAAGTGTGTATAATCCGTGCCTGCAGTCTTGTCCATAATTGCACACATACTCTTGACATGACAAGGATTGCACAGGCTGCAGGAAGTTCTCCTGGAACTCTACCCCAAGGTTGGGGTGTTGCGGGAGGACCCAAAGTTTCAAGAACAAGGCAGTATGACTATGAAATGTCTGGGTTTGTATTCTGGCTCCAACTCTTTGTTAACTGGCACAGCTCGGGCAAGCCTCTAAACTTTTTAAGGACCCATGCTCTTTACCTAGAAGATTGGGATAATCAATCAGCCTCTGCTCTATATGAATGTTTTAAGGACAAAGGAGATAATCTATCTAAAAGCACCCAACGAAATGCCGTGTAAATAATGAATACACAAATAAACATTAATGATGATTAATATGTTAATTTCCATCTTGTGGAAAAGAAAATGAAGATGTAATAGATGAAGTAATTTATAAAGTCATCTTTTAGTATTGCTTCTGGAATGATAATTTATTAAAATAGATTCCACATAAAGGTTAGCTTTCTGCTGTGGAGAGGCAGTTTGAGATAATTGGTTAAATGAAAATATTTAATGTATGAGGAATAAATGGCAAAGTCAGATCTGTTAAATTTTCAGTTTTATTTTAAACTCTTTGGCAAAAGCTACCGTTTCAACCCACCTCCATGGCTTTTTCCTGCAAGGAAGAAAGCTGGGTCCTGGGTTTGTAACAGCTCGGTGGCCAACTAGAGGCTCAAGATCATTCGGTCACCATGTGTTTCATCAAAGGCCTCTCACTGAAGAAACCATGTAGGAATTCTTAATCCTCCAGTTCTCATGAAGGCTAAGTGCGTATGGAAATGCCTCTTAATTTATACACTGCTTCCAAAATAAAATTAATTTTTTTTTTTGCAGGTGAACCATGGGAATTAAAGATGTTCTTTAGTTCATTCAACACAGTCTTGGGGGATCATGAGACTGGCTGTGATCAGTATGGCTTCCCCATCCTGGACCCGTGTTGTTGATCAACTGCTGGACTGATGGCCCTGGAATCTGGAATGAGTTGTCCTGCTCGGAAGCCATCCCGACAGCACTTCTACTGCGCAGAGTCTTCATGGCCGCATCAGACACAAGCACTCACAGTCTGAACAGGCTGTTATTCATCCCGGTGAGCAGCTTGTTGGTTTTTTTTTTTTTTTTTTTCTGGAAATGAGCTCCTTTTCTTAAGAAACTATAATCATCCATTCTTCCATTGAAGGGCATCTAGGTTGTTTCCAGGTTCTGGCTATTACAAACAATGCTGCTATGAACATAGCTGAGCATATACTTTTGTTGTATGATAGGGCATCTCTTGGGTATATTCCCAAGAGTGGTATTGCTGGGTCCAGGGGTAGGTTGATCCCGAATTTCCTGAGGAACCGCCACACTGCTTTCCAAAGTGGTTGCACAAGTTTGCATTCCCACCAGCAATGGATGAGGGTATCCCTTACTCCATAACCTCTCCAGCAAAGGCTATCATTGGTGTTTCTGATTTTAGTCATTCTGACAGGTGTAAGATGGTATCTTAAAGTTGTCTTGATTTGCATTTCCCTGATCGCTAAGGAAGTTGAGCATAACCTTAAGTGTCTTTTGGCTATTTGAAGTTCTTCTGTTGAGAATTCTCTGTTCAGCTCAGTGCTCCATTTTATAATTGGGTTGATTAGCATTTTACAGTCTAGTTGCCTGGGTCTGAAAAAGCATGGAATAAAACCGGACTCGCTGAACATAGCAGACAATGAGGACTACGGAGAACTCAAGAACAATGGCACTGGGTTTTGATTCTACTGCACATACTGGCTTTGTGAGAGCCTAGGCAGTTTGGATATTCACCTTACTAGACCTGGATGGAGGTAGGTGGTCCTTGGACTTCCCACAGGGCAGGGAACCCTGATTGCTCTTCGGGCTGATGAGGAAGGGGGACTTGATTGGGGGAGGGGGAGCGAAATGGGAGGCGGTGGCTGGGAGGAGGCAGAAATCTTTAATAAATAAATTAAAAAGAAACTATAATCATTTTTTGGAGGTATATATCTTATTAGGAAAAGATTTATTTCCAAAGAAAGTTTTGCAAAACAAGCACTGAATCAAATAGCATCATTCTCTATAACCCTTAATTGAATCAACTTTCCCTGGCTTAGCCAGTTGGGATGGAGGTTTTTAGAAAGTCTATGAATTTGAGAGGAGGTTCCATTTCACCCAACCCAACGGGAAGCGAGTTTGTGTTCACCGATAGAACTTCCTGTTTTAGAAATGGGGAAACATTCCACCCAACATTTATTGAGCAGGACTATGTATATACGTACACACACACACACACACACACACACACACACACACACGCCTCCACAAATATCTGTCTCTCTGTGTGCATATTCTCATATCCTCAAATCAAGTCTGAAAGAAGGGCACTAATAATATTCATGTTCATAGACAGAGAAATAAAGAGCTATTAAACAACGCATCCTGATTTGAGATAGTGACAGTGCGAGACTTTGAGTATGTTTCTGAGTGTGCTCTGTGACTTCCTTGTTTTCTAGTATTTCCTTGGTACCTGTATTACTGGTTTGAAAGGGGGCGAGGCAGAGCAGGGTGTGTTCGGTCAGAACCACTGATTACATTCTGCTCTACACTAGACTTTCAGATACCCAGCCACACTGCTCAAGGACTTCCCCCACTCAAGTGACCTTTACTATCTGCATTCATAAGGGCCTAGGAATTGTATTTAATTACTCCAGTGATTTCAGAAAGCCATTGAGTGAAAGGGAAATAAAACCATAAAAGAAAAGAGATCTGAAGACCTCTTAGGTTCAGATTTATTCTGTTTATTACAATCTCAGGCATGGCCCATAAACATGGCATTACCCCGTTGTGTTTAAGGTGTTCCCTCCAGTACATTTTATCATAATACACTTTCTTATCAAAAACTGAGCCGTGGTTAGGAATGCCTTTTGAATTAGGAAAAGTTTCCATTGGTGAAATATTGAGAAACAGGAAGGAAAAAGAAAAGACTCGGCAAAGTAGGTTTCATTGGGTGTGCCATGTTCAGTCTTAATTCACCAAATACGAGCATATGGATCAGTGTGCCGAGACTCACCCATTCTCTTTTCACAGAGTCTCTTTGCTTTGGGTCACGACCCTGAAAAAGGAGGTGACCATGCCAAAAAGGGGGAGACAGAGCTAAATTTAGGACCTCATTAAAGTAGTTCAATGCGTGCTATTTACTTATTGCTCTGAGACGGTTAAAGGCGTTAACAAGGAAATGTAGGAGTAAATAGTTAGGACTGTGTCCACAGTAGGTAGCTGGTAAACACGGCTTTAAGGTCACCCCAAATGTAAAAACCAAACAAAACCCCTAAACTTGAAAGTTCTTGAGAAAGGGTTCTGTGTTCTCAGGCAAGGACTGGACTTTTCTTGTTAGAGGGGAATCAACACCCAAGCTCAAGGCTCTGAGACAAGGCAATTAGCGGTACATGCACTCATTATTACCGACACTGAATCCCCAGATGCCGAGTGCGATAAACAAGCAGCACAACTGAGCCAGCGTAGCTCATTAGCACAAGGGCAGCTCCTCCAGCAGGGGTGCAGATGGCTGTAAGCTTGTAGAGCAAGGAGCCATCTCTGCGCAGTACACTTCTTGTTAAAGCTGCTGGGCTCAGTAGCAGCATCACGTGTCCATGGCTAGTCTCATTCCATCAGCCAGTCATAACCGGATACTTTTATTTTGGGGGTGAACAGACTGACCTCTGACAGGCTCTTCCTAGGTCACAGGCAGAACATCTTCTGCTAGACTTTCTGTTGCTTGGGGTTGTCCCAGGGAGGAAGTCCCAGGGAGTCACGTTATTGTTTTGATGCGTGTTGGAATTGCTGAGTCTACAATAAGTGAGCAGTTGCTAGAACTGTGCTCAGACTTTCATGAACGATTATCACAAGGCTCTAAGGTTTCTAAGTACTATAGTTCCCACATTATAGATGAAGATATGGAGACATAGACAAGAGGAAACTTTCTAAGTTTGCATAGTGTGGTAGTTTGAATGTAATTGGCCCCCATAATCCCACAGTGCCATAATCTCATAGGGAGTGGTACTATTAGGAGGGGTGGCTTTGTTGGGGTGGGTCTAGCCTTGTTGGAGGAAGTGTGTCACTGTTGGGGTGGGCTTTGAGAGTTCATATACTCAGAATTGTATCAGCTGACTTCCTGTTGCCTCTGAGTCAAGTTCCAGGACTCTCAGCTTTGGCACCGCATCCACCTGCACACTGCCATGCTCCCTGCCATGGTGATAATGGACTAAACCTCTGAAACTGTAAGCTAGCCACCTCAATGAAATGTTTTCTTTATAAGAGTTGTCATGGTCATGGTGTCTTTTCACCCTAACTGAGTCACATAGCAAGTTCAGATCCATTTAGGTCTTTTGTAATGGAGCCAAATAGTTAGCAAGGTGTCATTAAGTTTATAAGCAATGCTGTATGAGTGGACAGAGTTAGAGGAGCAACTCACATGTAGAATGGGAGCACAAACAGGGTCAGCAGGCATGATATCAGATTGAAGTTCTGTTGCTGATAAGCTGTGTGTGGTGGTTTGAAAGAAAATGGCTCCCATAGGTAGTGGCACTATTAGGAGGTGTGGCTTTGTCAGAGTAGGCGTGGCCTTGTTGGAGGCAATGCATCACTGTGGGAGTGGGGTTTGTGGTCTCCTATGCTCAAATAACACTCAATGTGGTACACAGTTGCTTCTGTAGAACTCTAAGCTCCTTCTCCATCACCATGTCTGCCTGCAAGTTGCCATATCCTATCCTGATGTTAATGGACTAAACCTCTGAAACTGTAAGACAGTTCCAATCAAGTATTTTCCTTTATAAGAGTTACTGTGGTCATGGTGTCTCTTCACAGCAATAGAAACCCTAAGTAAGACACTGTGTGTCCACATCTTCATATCTTAATTTCTTTACGCACAAAACTGAGATTTGATGCTACGTAATTTCTATAGTTCTTTGACAATTGAGTAGAGTAGATTCTACTGAAGACTTGACCAAATTACATCCTTAGTGGTCTTCATCTCTCAGACTAAAGTGTGAAGATATTTTCCGGGCTTTTGATATTCTGCAAGACTGTTTTGATTGCTTTAGAAAAGCTATTTTTTGTTTACTTTTGAGATGGTATATTAATTACAACATTTCTTCCTTCCCTTTCCTCCCTCCAAAACCTCCCATATACCCTTCTTCACTGTCCTGCAAATTTAATGGTCTCCTTTTCATCTACTGTTATTGCCTGCACATGCATGTACATACAAACACATACATGTATGTATGAAAAGCTAAATTTCTAAGAACACCTTTGAGCTTGAACTCATGGAGTTCCATAGAATGCAAATAACTCCTGTTCTCTTGAAGCTGCTGCTCAGTTCTCCAGGGCCTCCCTAGGATGGATGGGAGGCTGTAGCTCACTGCAGCCGGCCTCAAGTCAATACTTTCCTTTGGCTGCTTTTAACAGTTTCAAACTCATTCCCGTAACTCACAGACGTTCGTCTGATTCTCACAGAATCTTTGGAAGTAGACTCCAGCATTCTCACTTACAGATGAAGACATTAAAGCCTAGATCTTGATTAAGCTTTAAAATGTACAAGTGAAGTTCAGACTCCTCACCTTCTTCCTTCCTTCCTTCCTTCCTTCCTTCCTTCCTTCCTTCCTTCCTTCCTTCCTTTCTTCCTTCCTTCACCTTCCTACATCTTCTGTCTCTAGATCTAAATTCATTTCCACCACTTCTCATGAGGAAATGCTCCCAGGGCTTTACCGTGGCAGATTTGAACATCCCTCCCCTCTAGCATGCATAGCTCTTGGGGAGTAAACTATTTATTTATCTATTTGTTTATTTGAAACATGGTCACTTGTAGCCTAAACTGACCTCGAAACTCTCAGTGTAGCTGAGAGTGTCATTGAATTACTGAACCTCCTGCCTTCAAGTCCCCAGTGCTGGGATTATGAATGTGTTCCATCGTCCTTAGCAGAGCCAACCAAATTTTAAGTGTCTCGTGCATGTGTCACATGGTACTTCCCATGCAAGGATATTGCAAAACTAAGAGACAGCACATCCAAAATCATCTGGCCAAGGACCTGGAACAAAGTAAATTCACTAAGACATTATTATTTGACTTCTCCATGTTTGGAAAATTATGTTTTCTTTTGAGTCTGGGATGTTTACTGTTTGGTTGTTACAGTCTGATTATTAGGCAAATAAGAACTAATATTTTAAACATAAAGAAGATAAATTAGAACACCGAGAAACTGTCAATTTAATACACCTCAATAATTTGGGGCTAATGAGTTAAGACATTTTGGTATTTAAGTCTTTTTCCCCCCCACATTTTAAACTCAGCTGTATGTATTCATAAATGATATAATGTTTAGTCAGTCTATTTCCTCAGACATGAAGTTCAGAAACAGAAACTAATAGAGATCCAAGCTCTGGAGAATCTATATTCAGCCCATACAACTGAGACTGAGGTCGAACATGTTCCAGGTCCCCATTTACACAGACACAAGAAAAAGGCTGGTGTCCTAGGAAAGCAGGCAAGTTCCCCAAATTTTCCTATTCCTATTAATGTACACACTTAAAAAGAGACAACGTAGCTCTGACCACCATCATTACTTTCAGTTCTACAAGGTGGGTGCCCTGTTGGGTTTTCCATCTGATGGGTATTGAGAAAGAAACGGCAAATTAGCCTTTGTTGATGGATACCATGAGTCTGTCTCTTGGCACAGTCTTATTAAGACCCTGTCTTTGCATGAGAACATCCAAGCCACACCATGCCTTCAGACCAGAGCAGCGAGCCCTTTCCATATCATGGCCCCCTGGATTCCTTTCCGACTTTTGTGAAGAACTCTGGTAGAACAGAGAGAATGCTGAGTGTCCTACGGAAGCTTTAGGATCCTGTTGTCTGAGGAAATCTTCTAGCAGGAGAAAAATAAGAATAAATTTGTCCTCAGCACTGTCTGGTTGAGACAATACAGGAAGAAATAAAAGGATTAGGGTACCCTGGAGCTACCTGCTTCCATCACCACACTTCTGTAGGACTTTGAGGAAATTCTAAACTCCTGAGCCTCAACTCTCTGTTTAGTGGGAAGAATTGGAAGAACAAGCTTCCGAGTTAGTTTCCAGCCCTAGGTTTTTACGGTCTAACGCGACTCTCTGTTTAGTGGGAAGGATTGGAAGAACAAGCTTCCGAGCTAGTTTCCAGCCCTAGGTTTTTACGGTCTAACACGACTCTTTCCCATCTCATTCTTGCTATGAGAAAACTATTCAGGTCTCAGAACAGTTATGCTAAGTGCAGCAGGTTCTTAGGAGTTCAGTTTTATTTTGTATAATAATGGATTTAATGAAAAGCAGAGATGAAGAAAGATAAACAGCGGGACCTTCTTTTAGTCACTCCTTAGGCAAGGCATTATTAGCTCTTTGTCAGATAAAGTTTATTTCTCAGCATCACGCTGGGAAGCAAATAGGGTAAGTCTTTCAACCAAGAAGATGTAGTTGCTTTGGGCTTCTTGTTTCTTCTGTATTGTAACTACATTCCCATAATTCCAGTGCACCAGTGTTAGAGTTGAGCAGAGAGGTTTTAAAGCAGCGGCCATCATTTAGACTTAAGCTAAGATTGTAGTAAGAGCTGCGGGCCTCTTCCCACAGCCCGGCTCCCAGCCGCTTGGCTAGTTTATGCTCCAAAATAACAACACACAAACTGTATTCTTTTAAACACTGCCTGGCCCATTAACTCTAGCCCTTACAGGCTAATTCTCATATCCCGATCAACCCATCTCTAATAATCTGTGTAGCATCAGTCTTACCGGCAAAGATTCAGCATGCCTGACCTGGCAGCTTGCTTCATGGTGTCTGCCCGGGAGAGGGGAGCATAGCCTCTGTCTGAGGCATCTTACCTCACTTCCTCTTCCTCCCAGCATTCTGTTCTGTTTACTCCATCCACCTATGTTTTAACCTATCAGGGCCAAGCAGTTTATTACTTAACCAGTAAAATCAACAGATTGATATATGACACTCCCACATCATAAGATTCTTATTCTCTGAGTGCGTGCATGCGCGCGCGCACACACACACACACACACACACACACACATTTTAGCAAACAAAGTACAGAGAACAAGATAAATTACCTCCAAATTTCTGCCTTTAAAGAATGAAAAGCTAAGATTATTAGACCCAGATAGTTATAAATCCACATAGTCTAGTTGCTCTGTAATCAAGATTGGAATGAGATAGGGGATCTTTGATACCCTTCCAGTCTTCCCAAGGGAGCATTTAGGTGATGGAGAGGGTGCCATGATGACTCGCGTGGCCCTCACTTTGTCCCTTGTGCTACACTTTGCTGTGCTCTTTGGGAAGCACAATGTCTAACTCTGGGTCACAGTCCCTTTATTCCTTGACAGTTTTAGCACTACAGGATATGTGTGTGCTGGTTGCATACTGCACCTTGTTTCCCTTAGCACCTTCTTTTTTCCATCGTAAAAGTCCTTACTCTGTTATACAGAACAGAAAAGCTTAGAAGGATATCTGAAGAGGGAGGGAGGAAGGGAGGGAGGATATGAGACATGGAGGATGACTGATGCTAGCTGCATTCTCAGGCACTTGGCAGCCATGACCGAACCTTCTTGTATGACGGTGTAGACCTATTCTCTCCTGTAGGCTGTCATGTCCGCCCACGTGGGTTCTGCTCTCCTGAGTCATATGTTCCCACTTCTTACTCAGGGACCCAAGGACCACAGAGATAAAAGCTTTTCTTTCTCCTCTTTGATCCCTGGACCGTTAAGGCAAGGGGAAGCTATACAGATTCCTTACTAAGATTGTGCCTGTGCCACTGCGCTTACAAGACAGGAACTACTGGTTTGGATGTTATGGTGCCCTCCTTACATTTGTGATACACTCTGACTTCATCCAACACTATGTCTGGGTGCTAACAGGCTCATCCAGTTGTTGAGAGACTCTTTGCTTTCTGTCCTAAAGTATGACTTTTAATGTTTAGCAATAGCCATGCTCCATGCCAAGGAAAGTTTTGGGAGTTAAGAGTTCATCCCTAAGTGAAAAGTGAATGAGGGTGAAGACACGATCTCCTTACTGCCACAATCCCCCATCACTGTGCCGGGTCATAGCCAACAAACACTCACTCACTTTTCGGAGTAGAGAAGGTCATTTTCAATTTTAACAAAGAATATAGAAAAGGTTTTTTTTTTGCTTCATAGAAATTAGCATTCTAAAACAAACTTAGTTTCTGAAGTTTCTCTTCTTACAGATCAGCACAGGAGGCATGCAAAGTCAAAGGGAGAGAAAAAGGAAAAATTGGTTATTTCTGTTCTCGCTTATTCAAAGTGTAAGGGCCACCTGGGAGAAAAATGATAATGGAAACACGAAGTTTGCTTCTTATCTTAGCCTTCATGGTCATTTTTTCCCCCACAAAGGATGAAGAGCTAGCTATTTCACTGACAGCTATCTTTTCCTGCGATCCTATTTGCCTTGTGAATGGAAATACGTCTCAAGAATGAAATAATCGAGAAGAATGTTGAAAACAGCAAAGGTTTTGGATGACCACAGATTTTAATGCATTCTTAAAACTATAGTTGCAAATTGTGATGGTTTGCTTCTGGAGGCAATCACCATCAGCTCCTTCCTTATCTACACCAAATTTTACACAATGAACATCTAAATTTGGCTTTGAAGGCTCAACAAGAATTCTCTAAGCAAACGAGGAAGGCAATAGAGAGCCTTTTAGCTAAAATCAGTAATACCTGTCGAGGACTACATCAAGTTCAGCTGTCCTCTACCACAAGGTCATGCAGGTGATGAAACCCATATGCACACATAATATTCTTGTAAAAGAAGACTATACTTGGTTTTCTGGCTACTCAGACCCAAATAATCACACAGAAACTATATAATTACAACACTGTTTTTTCAATAGCTTAGTTGTATTCCTTACTAGCTCTTACATCTTGAATTAACCCATTTTTTAAATCTATCTATTGCCACGAAGTTGTGGCCTACCGGTAAGGTTCCGTCCAGTGTCTGCCTCTTTTGACAGCTACATGGCATCTCTCTGACTCCACCTACTCTCTCTACTCTCTCTCTCTCTCTCTCTCTCTCTCTCTCTCTCTCTCTCTCTCTCTCTCTCTCTCCTGATTTTCCACCTGGCTTTATTCTGCTATGGCATTGGCCAAACAGCTTTATTCATTAACCAATAAAAGCAACACATATACAGAAGGACATCCCACATCATATTTTCTTCCTAATTTTTTTCCTGTCTCCAGATTTTAAGATTTCTGGGAGTGCAATCTTCTAATAAAATGAAAATACACCTCCCAGATACCTGACCAGCCTTGTTTAATCATTGTCTGAGTTGGCTGGTTGCTCTCTAAGCCAATCTGTTCCAGTTGTTTTCAAAAGAAAACCGCCATGGTTAAGCATAATTCTGCAGAACTCTTGTGTCTATTTGAAGAAGTGACATCAATATGACATCATAAAAATTAATATCCCAGGATCCATTGTTTCTCCGTGGCCCGTTTCCCCTTCCCATTTTTCTTTGGAACTAGTGTGAGTTTACAAAGAGCTGCTGTTGAATCTTGCTAACAACATACACCTGCCAGGTGACATTTAGAAATTTACTTAACCTTTTGGCATTTCTATTTCCTGTTTGGTGAACTAGGGATAATAAGCCTGTCTCTTAGAATTAAAAGGAAGAAATAAAACCAAGTCAATTGGGGATGACACAGAATAGATGGAAGGTAATTGTTCTCTTTCTGCCCTTACCCCCAGTCTTCCTGTTTCTCCCAACTCTGCTTTCCTGTATTAATTTCTTGTAAGCACTTGGATGGTAACTTTTTATTCCTTATAATCCAGTGGTCCTTCTCCATTGTCTATCTCCACCCTGCACAATCAGTTCCTGATTATAGTCTGATTTCAAAGAATCCTGATCTCTAACAGCCTGGTTCAGAAAGACTCAAGAAGAATACAAGCAGGGAGGATACTCTCTCTTTCACTGGAAGCTTTTAAGAATAGTATGCTTTAGACAAGGGCAAGAGGTGACCAAGGGAACTGATACTTAGGAGGAGATGTGCAAGAACATAAGGAGACACTTAAGCTATAAACCAAAGCCAGTGAAGGGCCTCATGCTTGACTAAACCCGTGTGTGCAATTTCCATGGGTTTTTACTGCTTTTCTAAAGACAAGAGATCAAGTCTTCCAATTCGTAAATATGCCCAATATTTTGTTGCATATTTCGTGTGTGTTTTCCATTATAGAACAGTGCACAATATTCTTCCAACACTTGTTTTCTATTCACCTCCTCCTGACGTTTATAGCCAAGAAAAATTAGGAGTCCCATGCTGCTTCCTTGTTTATACTTTCAGAGCAGAGTAGCACATTGTGTCTAGGATGATGCTCTTTGCCCTGAGCACCAGGGATGTTGAATCTTCAGGGATACAGATTACTGAAGTTCTCACAACTGCTGAGCCCCGGTAGACATTCCTTCAATGTCTGGTCAATACTTGGAACATATCTGTGTGAATTCCCCTGTGTCTGGGCAACAACCCTGGGAAGAGAAGGCTGTCATAATGACAGAATCCAGAAATCAAGAAATGCATAAAGGAAGACAAGTAAGTGTCCAGGGAACAGATGACAAGATGTGATAGTAGCAAGGCTGTTGCTGGTGGATATGAAGAACTAAAGCCTGGGTGAGAATGATCTAGTAGTAATGATTAGATCATCATATCCACATGACCTTGGGTGATTATCTGTGTTCTTTTAAAAATGTTTATTTAGTTTTATCTCATATGGATGAGTGTTTTGTTTGCCTGTATTTATGCCCATCACTTTCATGCCTGCTGGCTACAGAAGCCAGAAGGCAACACTGGAATCCCTGGAATTGGAGTTGTAGATGCTTGTGAGTCATCTGTGGGTGATGGACATTGAAGCCAGAGCTTCTGCAAGTGCTTTGTAGCCTTGGCTGTCCTGGGACTCACTCTTTAGACTAGGCTGGCCTCAAACTCACAGAGATCTGCTTGTTTTTGCTTCCCAAGTGTCATTCTTTATCCTGATTTAAGTATCCTCCTCTAACCCTTACCCCATCAATACACTATCATAATAATACATCAATTCAGAAAGTTGAAGTAGGAATGATCTAATATAACGTGTGTTTTTGAAAGATTAGGTGTTTAGTCATTTTGAAAAATTGTATCTATCATCTGTCCATCTGGATCAGCAGACAGCAGAGAGAGACACTGAATATATTAGCTTAGTATTTTTCTGTGGCTCATGATTGTGGGAATGAGTGGGTCCTTGATGCTTGTGCCTGCCCTTGTGGCTCTTTTCCTCCTGTTGCCCCCCCCCCCCACCTTCAGTATGATATTTTATTTTGTCATGTTTGGTTATCTCTTAGAAGCCTGTTCTTTCCTAATGAGAGACAGAACAGGAGTGGATCCTGATGGGAGGGGAAGGAAGGAGAAACTGGGTGTAAAGGGAGGGGAAGACCACAATCAGAATATTGTATGAGAAAAGAATCTACTTTCAATAAAAAAGAACCCCTATCATATTCATAGAGGCTATTTTAATGTCTTTTTCTTGTGTCTCAGCTATGTTGCAATACTTGGCCAACTGTGAGAGGATTGCTGGGCTCTAGTGGGGACATTGTCCTGTTACTGATTGGGTTTTTTATGCTGGCATCTAGCACCTGGGTTTAGGAAAATTGTAGTTCTAGGTGCTAATATCTGGTTTTGTCTTTGTTTTCTTCCTTGGTTTCTGTTGTCTCTCAGGTTCGTAGAAGAGTGTGTCTTTGTATTGCCTAGGAGAAAACAGGGATCTCATTCTTCTGGGATCCCGACAGATGTGGTCCCTGGGAATTATAGGTAGAATTATTTCTAGGTACTGGGGACTGATATCTAGGGATGTGGATGGGCTGAGGTGGGGGGTGCTGAGAGAGGGAGAGTTCTCAGGAGGAAGGAAGGCAGGGTGTTCCATCAGGATCTGTTTAGTCCTCTGGGAATGGTGGCAGAGAGTGAGAAGAGGCCCTAGAAGACGGTCTGTTACAGACCTGGTGATGAACCTGAAAAATTGGATGTGGCGGGATAGAGGGAAAGGTGAAGATCTCTAGTTAGCTTCCCTGCTTCCCAGGCTGGAGTGGCCAGGGTTCCCATGCAGGAGGGTTCCCATGGAGGAGGGTTCCAAAGCCTGTTGGAGTTGGGGGCTGGGATAAAGCATTGAGGGAGGACAGGAAGATGTGTGGTCCACTAAGGCGGGTAGAGGGACAGGAAGGCTTCAGCAGGTGTTCTGCTGCAGAGCTGGAGATAAGGCTGGAGGGACGTTGGCAGAACTGAAGCGGTGAAGGTCTAGAGTTACCCCGTGTGCTGCACTGTGTCGTGTAGTCAATAGTACCTAACTTCAAGCCTACCTTCACACTTGACCACCTATTCCCAAAAGACTTTTACAATGGATTTATTTAAATTAAGATCAAAGCGAGATACGGTTATTTTATTTGCTTGTAAAGCTCTTGAACTCTATACCTTTAGAGGATACTTGATCTGCTGAAGAAACTGGTTTCATGGCTCTGCAAATGTTCCAAACACTGTATTTGTTTCTTTTCTCCTCTGGCTGTTCTGCAAACCAAAAGTTAATTCAAAATCCTGACTACATTTAACGCCAGTGCTTTTTAAATGAGGAACATTTGAAAAACTGTGATGTATAAGTGCATTACATCATGTGGCAAATAATGTCTAGTATCTCTC
This sequence comes from Microtus ochrogaster, assembly GCF_000317375.1. Classification (NCBI taxonomy): domain Eukaryota; kingdom Metazoa; phylum Chordata; class Mammalia; order Rodentia; family Cricetidae; genus Microtus; species Microtus ochrogaster. The sequence goes on from NW_004949095.1 coordinate 13,913,061, forward strand.
TGCTGTGATTTTTAAAATTGATAAGTGAGTTCAGATGAGGTAGCCTGGTCCTTCTTCATGACAGTACCAGCAGGGACCCCACCCACAGCTTCAGCATCTGTTGATAATCATTACCTCAACTGATGATTTCACTAATAGTTATAAATATATTATTCATTCCTCTACATTTAATAACAATCACTTTTTTTTTTTCAAGATAGGGTTTCTCTGCGTATCTTTGGCTGTACCGGAACTTACTCTGTAGACCAGGCTGTCCTTGAACTTACAGAGATCCACCTGCCTCTGCCTTCTGGGTGCTGAGATTAAAGACATGCACCATCACACCCAGCTACAATCACTTTTTTTTTTTTAAAGGAAAATTATTTTCATCAACTTTGGGGTTGTTAAGGTTTTTGTTAAAACTCTTTAGGTCATACAGAAGAACAAAATAATTGTACATGCCTTATTTCTCCTCACCCTGAATTTCTAAAAGCAATGCCAAATGACAAACCAGGGTCAAGAAATATTCCTGGTAGTCAGACTGCAAAATCTAAGTAACATTTAGACCAAAGGGGCTAAAGTTTCTTGCAAAGAGGATGGATCTCAAGTCTTGGCTTGAAAACAGGCAAGATGAACCCGAGAAACCTTGTAGTGCCTGTAAGCAAAGAATTTACCAAAAATAATAGGGCTATGTCAAAGGGTTTCCCTAGGGCAAGTCTGAAGGATGTTTAGCTAGTATAAGGTGGAACAATTTGAGCGCCCAAAATCAAGTGACTGAAATGGACTGTTTCACTTAAAGTGTGTTAAGAGCTCATGACTCTTAAGTGCTATAGACGACAATAGTCGCAACAAATGAAACAGGTAGAAGACCATACATCCATCAGCCAAAACAAAAACACATCATCCCTAGCCCAGAAGGAAAGAAGGGCACAAATATCTTTCTATAAAAATCTATAAATTACGGGGGAAAATTATTAATTATCTGAAAAGATCATGTGGCCACCCTCTGAAGAGTATGTTGTAGGAACCAGGAGTGGAAACAAGGCCAGGGACTACGCAAATTGCCACTTGTACACAACGCAAGAGCTAAAACTCTGCCATTCTGGGTGCTTATTTCTATAGGGAAGACCACCATCACTAGACAGCCAGGTAGGGTGTGCATAAAGGGAACATAAAGGGAGATGAAGAGTACGTGAAGAGTACCCGACTGTCCCAGGAGCAACAGGCAGAGGGATGCCTACCCTGAACCTCAGAGGTTCCTGGGAGTCGGTGGTTGCTCTTCCCTACGGCAACTTCAGATCCAGCTGGAGCCTGATGGGCCCAAGGCAGCGATGCTCAAAACTGACTCAGGACTAGGACAGGAGGAAGGGAACAACAAGTCTAGTGGGAGCGAGACAAGAGAGGACAGGCTGAAAGTTGACCAGCCTAGGCCCAAGGAGCAGAGAGCTCAAATGGCTTTTGAATGATGATCATTTAATTATGTATGTGATCACTGCTTAGTCCTAGTTGCTAGGTGCCAGCTCAGGCAGATAAGAGCCATGAGTTAAAAGGAAGTAAACATCAATCCATAACTGTGGCTGAATTACGCCCGTTTTTTGAGATATACATCGTAGAAAAAAAAGTACCATGACACATCGGTATGTTATCTGGTGCTACACTGAAGTTATATGCACTAGAGGTGTTATAAACACCAGGGATTCCAAAACACATCAAGACATAACTAAGCAGGCCAAAGTAAGCAATGAAGAATCACCCATGCTTGCTGAATATTAGGAAGGTGGCCTCAGAGTGGACTGTCCCACAGCCCAAGGGTTCTGCAAATGCCCTGGTCTTGTTGAACCGACTAACATAGTACTATGAATGCTGTGGACTGTGCCTTTAAGCATAGATGTATAGAGAAGGCTACAGCTCGTGGTGGTACGAAATGATGCCATTCTTCCCACACCCTAACTGTGGTAGTAAAATCAGTATAACCTTCCTGGGAAAACATTTAACATGTTTAAAGGTTATTAGTGCCGGGCAGTGGTGGCGCATGCCTTTAATCCCAGCACTCGGGAGGCAGAGGCAGGCGGATCTCTGTGAGTTCGAGACCAGCCTGGTCTACAGAGCTAGTTCCAGGACAGGCTCCAAAGCCACAGAGAAACCCTGTCTCGAAAAACCAAAAAAAAAAAAATAATAATAATAAAGGTTATTAGTGTCTGCTTGTATTTTGATGCAATAACTGTATCTTTGGGGGAAAAAAACTACTAAAAAGGAAGGTTTTAAAATTTGTAAGAATGTGTAAACAAAGCATATCAGTACACTAACTAAGGGAAATTTGAAAACAATAGAAATTTCTAAAACTTAGGGAATGGTTATGCATGGTCACACCCATCTATTTGGTCAATCATGTAAGAATTAAAGTTTCCAGCACCATGGTAAATATTTATAATTTATGATTAAGTTAAAAATAGGAACTAAAGTATATATATCACCTAAAGCAGGGAAATATAGCAAATTCACTATGTATTATCTGCCAAAGTTTTATTAAAGAACAATTTATATACAATGAAATTCACTGGCTTAGGCATGCAACCAGATGTATTTTGACAGCAATTTGTATTTGTGTGACTATATCACAAATTAAGAGAAGAACTGTTTCTCTCATTCCATTTATATCCCCTTCTTCCAATTTCCTGACCCTTGTAAAATCCCATGACCTGCTTTTCATCGATGTGTAGTTTGGTCTTTTCTAACATTTCATGTAAATGTAATCTTACCGTTAGTAACGTCTGTGCTAGTGTTATGTTTCTGAGTGTCTCCCATGACAACGGGTGTGTCAACAGCTCGCCCCTTTGTGTTGCTAACGGCATTCCAGCATGCAGACACAGGACAATTTGATCCTGTATTCACCAGTCACTGGGTGTTTCAAGTTTCTCACTGGTGTGGATGAACCTGCCTGCACTCAACACCATGGTGCGGGTCCTGTGCTTGCCACACTTGTTCCTTCTTTTAGGTAAGCAAGTGACATGGCCTTAGTAGGGGCCAGAGAGATGGCTCAATAAAGCACTTACTGCTCTTGCAGGACTCTGGTTCAGTTTCCAATACCCACATGGCTGACTCCAGGGAGCATGAGTCCTTCTTCTGACCTTCTAGGGTCTCAGGAATACATGTGGTACACATACAAGCAAAACACTAAAACACAAAATAAAACAGACACTTAAATGTAAGATAAAACAAAATGGAGTTTTTGGATTACTTGTTGATTATAAAGGCATTTTCAGAGTTGATTTCAAGAGATGTACCATTTTCAGTGTTTGTGCTTTCCAGTTCTTCTCCGTCCTGACAGGGAGCATTGCTGATGCTGCAATTTAACCACAGCACTTGGTTCAGGGTGGTACCTTAATGTGGACTTCACACATGTTTTCTTAGTGACTAGCAATGTTGGGCGTCTGCAGTGGTTTGAAAGAAAATGGCCCCCAAAGGGGGTGGTACTATTAGGAGGTGTGGCCTTGTTGGAGGAAGTGTGCCATTGTAGGGGCGGGCTTTGAGGTCTCTTTTGCTCAAGCTTCCCTCAGTGTGACTGTCAGTCAACTTCCTGTTTCTTCTGAGTTAAGATGCGCCAGCACCACCTCTGCCTTCGTGCTGCCATGCTCCACTTCGTGATGATAATGGACTGAACCTCTGAAACTGTAAGTGAGCCAACTCAATTAAACGTTTCATTTATAACAGTTGCCACAGTCATGGTGTTTTTTCATAGCAACAGAAACCTAAAACAGCATCTTTTTATGTACTTATTTGCAATACACATATCAACGATGACAAGTCTATTCAAACCTTTCCTTACCCCACTCATATTTATAGGACTATCTTCTTATTCTTAAATTGTATTTCTTATATATCCTAAACACGCAAAGCTACTCATTGGATGTGTACTTTCAAATCTTTTCCTACTCCATGACTTTTCTTTTCCCCATTAACTGTGCCATCTTGAAGAGTAAACCTTAAATACATATTCACCTTGATGCCATTTTTTTTTATAGTTTGAATTGTATGTATTTCATTTCAAAAAGCTTTGTCTAACCCCTAACTGCCAAGATTTTCTCTCTATATTCTTCTAGAAATGCCATTGCTTTAGCTCTGAAATTCATCCCCATCTATCCCGTCCAGTGGGATATGAACGGTGGTCCCTGATAAACCTAGAGGAGGAAGAGGAATGGAAGGGCACAAGAGACACAAGAAATGATGGCAAGACAGGGTTTCTGATCAAACCATGCTTTATTATTTTTCAGAAGCTGTTATATAGCAAACGGGCAAGGGGGAGGGGAGATGTGTCAGGTCTGCTGGAATTCAGGCCTGGAGCCATCCTTAGCTGATAAGTAAATACTGAGGGTCTGTGATGGTTGACTAACAAAGGAAATACTAATTGTCTCTAAAAGCCTGGTGCCTACAGGTCTCACTAGACTAATGTCCTAGGTCTGGAACTTGCCCTGCAAAGGTGAATATCTTATTTGTGAACTTAAGATGGCTGTAAACAAAAATACAGACCTCAAAATACAGGTCTTTGCTTCCAGCACCCATCATCATTAGTATTTTGGTTTTTCAAGACAGAGTTTATCTTTGTACTCCTAGCTGTCCTTGAACTTTGCTGTGTAGACCAGGCTGGCCTTAAGCTCAAAGATCTGCCTGTCTCTGCCTCCAGAGTGCCGGGATTAAAGGTGTGCACCACCATTGCCTGGTTTAGCTCTGAAATTTAAATCTATATTAAGTTTTTTGGGTTTGAAGGTGTCTTTTTTTTTTTAATAAGGAAAGTGAAGTAAGAGGACTTTGGATTGTTTTTGGGTGCTTTTAAATCATACAGAGGAAATTGTCTTCTATGTCTGGAACTCTGAGAATCTTTTATCAAGTATGGGCATTAATTTTCTCAATTTCTTATTCAACTATTGAAAATATTCATCGGGTTTTTCATTTTTTTGCCAATTAACATGACAAATTATTTTGATTATTTTTGAGAGTTAAGGAAACTTTATATTCTTGGTCTAAACTGTGTTTGTCAATGTATACTTTTATATGCTGAGAATTTTGATTTGCTAAGTGGTTGCTAGGAATGTGTAAAGGGCATTGCTAACGAAGTTTTCTTTTCACGGTGTATTTTTCTGACTGGGGTCTAGGGCAGTATTTTTTTCTTCACATTCCTTCTGATACTTTTTGTAATGGCATCTTAAGAATTAACACCATTTCTCAGCAAATTTCGGTACAATTCATCCATGAATTCATCCAGAGTGGAGTTTTATTGGAGGGAGAAGTTTTAATTTTAAATTTAATTTATTTCACAGATAAAAGACTGTTCAATTCACCCTTTGGTGGCTTTCATGTAACAGGGCTTTTGCGTCTTTCCAATTTCTTAATTTCTTTTCAATTTTATGCATGCCATTCAATCTACCCCAGTATTCCCTTATCGTCCCTTTTGTGCCTACAGGGGTACTAATGGTGCCCTTATCTCTCTGTGCCCATTGCCAATTCTATCTGTTTTCCTTTGCTGCCTTATCAGTTGGGTTGAAGGCTTATCAGTTTTATCTTTTCATTATTTCAAAAATCTATAATTTGATAATTCCTATTTTATTGTTTTTGGTATTTTGTTATTTCTCTCCCTCAAGTTATTTAGATTTCTTTACATCAGTTTAATCATTAAAAAAATCAATGAATGAAAGCAAATATGACAGTTGGGACACCATAGAGTAATTTCCCTTGTCAGGTGCCACCATGCAAGGTCTGGGTTTGAACAGAGGACCAGAGACTGCCCTGTTCTCCCAGGACTACTATCAGCAGCAGAACTGATGAGATGCTATTTTCATCTTTTTAGAATCAAAGAAAGATTCTTAGTGAAACAGTGCTACTGGCTCAGAGATTCAAAACAATATATATTATTTCCCCACATTAATTTTTATATTGACTATCCTCAGTGTAGCTTTTAAAATACTGTACTCTGCTTCTTTCAGCTAAGAAAATGAAAGGGAACCAGAGAATAATCTCTGTTACTAACCTCCTGAGACTATATTGGTAAAAACTGCAAAGTGCCCCCAGGAAGCCAGCTGTGAAGTGTAATTGCCAGTGTGCTAAGTAGGAATTCGTCATGAATATCACCATCCTGTCTTGAGAGTCCCCAGTTTACTTCAGGATAATGATGCATCATCATAGCTGAAATGATTTTATCCTCCTCACCAAAGCAACACATGGAAGTCTGCTTGTTCACTGCCCTGGGCTACCAAAGAGACCCACGTTCTCAGAGAGGCCATGGGTTCATCATAGCATGAATGTGAAATGGTTCCCACAGTGTCTGCAAACGTGGGCCCCAGCTGGTGGCACTATTTTGGGCAATCCTGGGAGCTTTGGGAGAAGAGGCCTTGCTGGAGGAAGTAGGTTGTTGAGAGAGTAGGCACTGATGGTTATAGCCGAGTCCTTATTCCAGTCCAAGTTCCTTGCTGACGTGTGAACAACATGCTCCTGTCACCAAAGGTCCCAGGACCTTTGACTGCAAGGGGAAAATATGAACTCAGTAGAGTTCCAGAAGACTCATTGGCAGAGGTTTGGCGATAGGCAGAAGGTTGACTAGTGAGCCACTTAGGTCAAGGGGAATCCTGAAAAAGAACACAAAATGGTTTCAATCACTTTTCCAAGTGACTTTGAAACAGATGATTTCAACACACTGAAAGAAATAACGTTTTGTATGTATTTGTAAAGAACACAGATAAGAAGAAATGGTGATTTACGTTCAGGCTAATGCTGAGTAATTGAGACTGAAAAAACAGGACTAAGGAGACCTGGGGAGAATAAATAGCATACTTCATTTGGGGCAAGTTGAGTTTGAAGACAGGGAGACTTCTAGGTGGAGATATCCATCAGGGCACAGAACCCCATCCCTCTGCGGGAATTTATGAGTGACTGTAAAGGGTTGTCTAGATAGGCATCGAGACCAAGAATCTGGAATTCCCTGTAACAGCTGCTTCTACCTAGAAGCCGATCTTAGCGCTTCTGTCATTGGAGAGAAGTCATGTATAATGGTCTGAAAAGCAATGAAAACTCTTGGGAAATCAGCCCCGTGACAAAGAGTTTTACAACAGCTACAGTGACGTTGGTTAATTCCTTGTCTATAAATCGCACTCGTGGTTTGTGCTAGTTTCTTGTATTCAGCCTCCTGTAACAAAACCGAGAAACTGATAAGAAAAAGAGAGAAGGATCTTATCACAAAAGCACAGGAATGAAAAGACCCCTCAAGACTAGCTCAAGGACTGGGGCAATGGTTCCGTGGATAAAGCACTTTCTGTCCTAGTGTGAGGAGTGGAGCTCTGATTCCCAGAGCCCACGTGGTAGCCTGGAAGGTGTGGAGGCTGCCTTGGGAAGCAGAGAAGGGATTCCCATGAAAAACAGTCTAGCTCACTTAGCTTACCAGTGAGCTCTGGGTTCAAGTGGGAGACCCTGCCTCAATAAGTGAAGTGGTCCGCTGGTGAGAAAGACACCTTCCATTAACCTCTGGCCTTCAAATGTGTGTGTACACATGAACATTGATATTTTTCTTTAAAGATATGGACGTGGGGGGAGGGCAGGTCCCACAAAGGGCTGCAGTAGGTAGGGGATTGGGAGTGGGTGGGGTTTTTCTCTTAAATGGGCTGGGTACCTAGGTGACAGGCCAGGGCAGCAGATCATCACAAATATGGGTACCCCAACATAGGTATGCCCATACGTAAGTGAATACACACACACACACACACACACACACACACACACACACACACACACACAAATAAGTGGGGGAGAGGGAGAGAAAAAGAGAGAGAAGGAGGGAGGGAGGGAGGGAGGGAGGACGAGCTATGTTCTTGCTATTTTGCTGTACTCACAATTCTGTTTAAAGTCATGAAGGACCATGTAGCCTCACAGGGTCAGGTCTGGAGGTGAGGAGTTTGGCATTGCATTGATCAGGGACAGACCCTTGAGTGCAGTTCAGATTCTCCTTCCCAGAGAGCTTAGGCACCAACCAACACAGGCAGGCCTCTTTCAGTACCTTGCATGCAACTGCATGCGTTCCTTGTGTTCTAAAAAGTGAGCAGCTCTCTCCAGAGAACACAAAAGGTCAATCTATGGAGACTATTTCAAGCTATTTAAACGGCTAAGCTTCCTTCCTTCTCTAGATTAGCATTTCTCAGCCTTGATTTTAGCCCTGAAGAACAATCTTTATTTTGGGTAAGTTCTAAAGAAAATCTGCTCATCTATTTCTGAGTTGGTAGAGTGGAGAAAATCCACGTGTTACGGCACTAAAGAAGTTTCAAGTTCTTTGATGCCTTAGATATACACATAATCAAACACTCTTTTCATGGAGGTTATGCCTTCATGTGCTCTTATAGCCCTGGGCAAGGTGGGGTGGAGTACGTGGGATGTCAGTACCATGTGGAGCCTGATAATGGTCTTGTTTTAGCTTTTTTATTGATGTGCAACAAGCTACAGCTATAAACACAGTTCCCAGAAAGAAATTGCCCCTTAAATTGAACCTTCTGCCATACTTGCTAACAGATTAGACCATCAATAACTGTGGAGAAGTGGGTTGCAGATCTAGAGCCTAGTTACTCTTTATCTTGCCATATCACCAGCCCCTAAATGTCATTCTTTGCCCACATCTGTGCTGGACCTAACATCCTTGATTGTATTAATTTAATGAAACACTAGTTTCCAAGAACCAAAATTCTAAAAATAGAAATCTGAGGTCTATTATGGTAAAAATATAATGGCACTATTTCCTGAGTGGAGGCAGCAGGCAGCCAGCCACAAGATCACAGTGGGCCATGAAGGCAGCTGGTCCCAGGCTGGGAGCCTCGTGGCTGGTGTGGTTAGTGAGAGACCTTGACGGGTCAGGCAGTCCCAAGAAGAGCCAAAGAGCCGCAGCCATGGCAGGTGAGAGACAAAGACCTATCAGGCATGCCATACAGAGAAAGTGGATATTTATTTAGTGGGTTATGGAGGGGAAAAAGAAAGGGGTATAGGGAGAAGTGGGAAGAAGGGAGAGAGGTAGAAACTGCCTCTTTAGGAGAGAGATGAAAAGGAAGTGGGGGAGTGGGCAGGGCTTGTCTCTTAAAGGGACAGGGCAGACCACTACAAGGTCTATAGTGGGAGTCTACTTTACTTCAATCCACCTATTTAATGTTTCCACCAAAGTATTTAAAAGGTGCCTTGACCTATGACTTCCTTTGTTCTGTTACTATAAAAACTCCATCAAGCTGCTGACATATTGGAACATGGAATTAAGGGAAATATAAATCTTTGTTCAGAACCATGGTCATTCACAGTTTGCTCTTGAACAATCCATCCCTTAACCTCTTTGAGGTTAGATTTTTGTGTTTTTTGCATCAATACCAACTGAAGCAAAAATGTATCCACAATCTCAAAGTTTTCACAGGCGAGGAACATAAGATGGTGACCAAGGTATTGGTTGAGGCCTCAGTTGTCCTCCGGGAGGCCCTTTTCTAAGTCACACAGGCTGCTCGAAGAACTTGTTTGTTTGTGCTCTTATGACTGTGGCCCATGTTCTCTTGTTTTTTCCTGGATCCTGGAGACTGCCCTCTGCACAAGCAGAAGGTTCATGATATGGTTGTCAGTTTTCTTGCTCCAAGTGTTAAGGGCTTACCTGACTATCCAGGACAGTGGTTCCCAACCTGTGGGTCACAAACGACCCTTTCACAGGAGTTACCTCAGGCCATGGGAAACACAGATATTTCCATTGTGATTCATAACAGTAACAAAATTACAGTTATGAAGTAGCAATGAAAATAGTTTATGTTTGATAGTTACAACAGCACAAGGAACTGTATTAAAAGGTCACTACTTTAGGAAGGTTGAGAACCACTGTTTTAGAGTAAGATGTGACTATGATGACATCAGTAAGTTCATTTGTCATATAAGGTGATATAACTAAGGAGCGATCTCTCATCCTGGTCACAGGGTCCCACCACATCCAGGAAGAACAAGGAGTAGGGTCACTGGGCATTATGCCATCTTAGAATCCTTCTATCAATCCTAATACAATCTTTCTTCAAACGAGTGAAGTTGGGATGTTTGTCTTTAACTCATCAAGGGAGTAGAGTTGGATTTAGCTGAGTAGCAAAGCAAGCCACACATTCATCAGGCCTGACTTTTCTATTAAACTTGCCATAGTATGTACTTGGTTTCTTCACCAAAGGCATTAAAATTTGGTCACCCATGGTGCTATGAAGGGATTAAAAAAAGAGATGAAAATCCAAAGAAGTGGGTTCTAGCAGGGGTGGCTTAGGCCATTATGCCTTTGAGGAAGTGTTAGTATCTTGGTCTCTCTTGCTTTTCTTCCTTTTATTTCCTGACCACCATGAAGTGAGTAACTTTGTTCCATCACATTCTCCACACTGAGAGCCACCACAGGCCATAAAGCACTGGGGTAATTGATGATGGATGGAAGCCTATGAAACCACAAACCCAAATAAATCTTCTATTTAAATTAATTCCTTTTCTCTTCCCTTCCTCCTTCTTTCCTTTTTTTTTCCAATAAGGGAAAGTTGATTGTTGATTAACATAGTAATTCAGTAAGGCACATGAAAGCTAAATAGAAGTTAGGTCTATGAGATGTGAAGACTAGATGAGTCATTTATTCAGCCATTCAATACACACATGCAGCATACATACGAAATACAATTCTAGGAGAGAGTACAAAATTTATGGTCCTATATCTCTTTCTGCAGAGAGTCAAGGTTGTAGCCTGACCATGGTAAAAACTGGAGCACATTTGTAGACAATGGTATTTCTGGCACCTGTATAGAATAAAAATTTTCTACACTTTTTACAAATTTAAACACTTTTCATTGGCTTGAGGTTTTCCTACCTCTACTTGCTCAACTTAACATGTAGTATTGGAGGGTGGTCCTGATTTCCTCTGGTGGACCTTAAGCCAATGTGCTGAAAAGTCCTTCTAGCTCTGGGTGATTCAGCTTAGGTTATTCGAGCTCCATGTAAAGGTACTGATATGTAAGTCCTTGGAGAAAGTTGGAACTGTCCAGAGAGCACTTTCTGCACACTTCTTCATCTAGTGTATGCCAGTGGCACCTTACTGGAGTTCCACTGTTCTGGCAACTGAATATCTTCCCAGCTCTCTTTTGTCCAAAGTCACGATAAAACTGGCTCATCTATCTATCTATCTATCTATCTATCTATCTATCTATCTATCTATCTATCTATCTATCTCCTTTTACCATCTCTATCCTTCTGTACCATAAATGATGTTTTGGAGTATAGTATTAGACACCTTGATTGTTTTTAAAAACATCAAAATAGGAGCAGGAGACATGGCTCAGCAATTAAGAGTGCTTACTTCTCTTGCAGAGGCCTGGGTTTTGGTTCTCAGCACCCACATCAAGTATCTCACAGTCAGTTGTAACTCTAGTTCCAAGTATTTAATGACCTCTTTGGCACCCACACAAATGTATGCATACACACAGATAATAATTTTTAAAATTATTAAAATATATGGTCATCTGCATATTATATATTTCTATGTGTGACTAGGTGAGCTGTCTCACCTAGGTCAGTAAGAAGGGATGGACAAAGTGTCTGAATTCTTTTGTGCCTGTATATTATATATATACTGAAATATTCTATCAGGAACCAACCTCCCTAAAAAGATCTGTTTTCACAATATGCTAATATCTTCTCCACCCTGATGATATATTATGAGTTCATTATTCCAAATTCATCTTTGATGTTATTTTATACAGTTGAAGTTATCACAATAGATTAAGTTTCAGAAGTATTAAGTGAAATGAATTCTACAAATAAGCAATTGCCTGCCATTCTGGGTAGGAAGATGAGATCTGATGCTGTACTGTTTTATTTTCTCATAGATGTGAGTCAGTGTCTGGCTACACTATCCCTGCTGTATACACTACCAGCGCCTTAGTAACTCTGCCATCTCGGTTATGACTGGCGTGGTGTTATAGTGTTTGTGGTAATCAGTCCTCACGTAATAACCACAATGTTCAAAACAAGTGATGGTGGCCACTTGAGCATGAGAAAAAGAAGTCATAATGTAGATCTTTTAAGCAGAAGAATAAACATTTTCAGCTTAAGAAGGAAAGAAATTCTTAATCTATGATTGTAAAAGTCTTCAGTACAATGAACTATTAGTGGGGAGACAAAAATAAGCATATATGCTAGGCGAGATTACCAAATCCTAACCAGTAGACCATCTGTAGTATCAGGCATCTACTAAGAATCCTGGAAAGTATTCCCCTAAGGTAAAGATGGACTGTTCTACTGCAGTCTGCTCAATCTCACTACTTTCTGTTTTATTGAAGCCTAATGGAGGGTCTTATTTTTTGGTAGGGTATACGTGAAAGCTTGGTGGATGTGATGTTTTGCTTTAGTTCAGCTCTTAGGTTTGAACATAGGTCACATGTTAGGTTTACAAAGGATACAAAGACAACAATGTAGCCGTGTCTTCCAGTCACAATAAAGTCCAGGGTCACACCTGATAGAACCTCTTGGAGCCCTCTGCTCCCTAGGCTCCATCTCCTTGAATGATCTAATGAGGCCAGCGATGCTGTTTTTCTGCTTAGAAATCCACTCATATATTATATTAATATGACCCATGAAGCATGGTAATCCAGCAGCATTCTATTCATGAATCAGCAACAGCACTCACAACTATGTTAAAATTTAGTTGTTTTTCAGTCTCCAGGCTCCAAAACTGAAGAAAATTGAGCATGATTGTTTAGAGTTTGCTGTCAAATGCTGGGGAGTTGATGTTAGCTCTTACCGTTATTTCTTCTGAACATAAGTTCCAAGTTCACCATGAAGTGACTTTCCTCATTAACCCAGGGATCATTTGAAATAAAGTAGGGTCCTTATTACAGCAGAGCCTTTTCTTTCTTTCTCTCCTGCTTTGAACACCATATCCTAAGTTCTTCTGTAATTCTGCACCAGAGCATCACAGAATCTGGGAAAATACACATCTGGCTCCATCTGTCCCTCTTGCCCCACATCTCCTCTTCTTCCTATCTGTCTATTTTTAATACAGTTCTATGGAAGAACCAGGAGTGCCCGATTCAGTTGTTTTCATTTTCTATAAGGCAACATTTCTTTTAGGTACAACATTTCTTACTATGCCATGTAGATTTTCATTTTACCCCAATTTGGTAAAAATAAGTATAAAGAATATTAATGCATTTTAACATTTGCTTTTCTTTATTTTTCAGATTAAGAAAATACGCATCATAACACTTTCTTAACATAATGTGTTGATTTAAAAGTCTAGGGAAGTGCATTATTTTACCACCTCACTGCATATCAACTACCCCTGAAGCCTTCTGAAGGATTTACCCCTGGGGTTTCCAAAACACTTTCAATTTAACCCAGCAAAAGTTACATACTTTCTAAATACCAGGCTTGGGGTTATACTCTGGAGTGTAGAGATGAATTAGATGCTGCCTCAAAGAATCTGGTGGCCAATGACATATGTTCCCCTTAGTCTTAAAACACATAGCATTACTGAAGTTCATCTTCCCATCGAAAAAGCCCTTATATTTATTGAATTGTATTGATTATTTCAAAATAATGGGCAGCAGTTAATTTATTTCCCTACAGAATAGATTTAGTTGTAAACCAATATCCGTGCAATATTTTTCCTTATTAATATTTTGAAAATCAGCTTAGTTTGCTTATCCTATATACAATACGTATTTGAGCTTTAAAGGGGTTTTGAGGCAAAAGAGAATTGAGTGGGGTGAGTAGCCTCATACTCTAGTTTGAACATTTATGTGCTGGAAGTTTGCTCTCCAGTGCAACCGTGCTGGCAGCTGGACTTTAAAAAGAGGAGCTTAGGTCATGGGTATCTTGGCTTCTTGTGTGGATTAATGCTCTTCTCATAGGGATGTAGTTCTCTCAGGAGTGGGCTTGATGAAGAAGGCAAATACAACTCTTGGTTTGCTGATCCATAACTTTCTCTTTAGTCAGGCTGGTCCCACACAAACTCATATGTAGTGAAGAGGCAAGCAGGCTTGCTTTTCATCCTTCCTGGCCCCCACACAGCTAGCTTAGCCTCAGAATAATTATATGGAAACTGTATTAATTTAAACACTGCCTGGCCCATTAGCTCCAGCCTCTTATTGGCTAATTCTCACATCTTGCTTTAACCCATATTTAGTAATCTGTGCAGCACCATGAGGTGGTGGCTTACCAGGAAAGATCCTAACCTGTGTCCGTCTCGGGTTGGAGAATCATGGCGTCTGCCTAACTCTGCTTTCTTCCTCCCAGAATTCTGTTCTGTCTATTCCACCCACCTAAGGGCTGGCCTATCAAAAGGCCAAGGCAGTTTCTTTATTAATCAGTGAAAGTAACACATAGACAGATGACCCTCCTACATCACTCATGTTTTCTCCTGCCTCTTTTTTCCAAGTGCTTGGTTACAAGCCTATGCCATCACCGTCCATACTTGGCTGTTTGATGTTGTTGTTTTGTTTTTAAATTCTTTTAAATAGAGTATTATTTTGATTTTTTTTGTGTGTATGAAAGTCAAGTAATCTAACAGGGACCATAATTTGCCTTAGTAAAAGAAGACAAAATGTCACTTGGTTTTAAAGAGACACTTTAGAATTGAATGTACAGTTAGAGCAGGCCAAAACTTATGACTAAATCAGCCCCAAATTTCAGTAGCCTAACAATAAAAAGGTATTCTTAGTTCATGCTCTACTTCAGTAAGAGACAGCAGAGTAGAGAGCCAGGAAGGATGGGGGTCTAAAGGTATGAGGCAGATAGATGGTCTTCTTTGTGTGTATCCACAAATTCAAAAACCTCAAAATCCTCTGCTAGGTCTTCTGGCTTTACTAGAAGATGAGGGAGAAGGGGAAATTGTCCACAGGGCCACTCTTGGACATTTGTTTGCCAGTATCGCACTGTCTAGGACTCAGTCATGTTGCTTTACCTCTACAAGGTAGCCAGGAAAGCCATTTCAACTTTATATCAGGATGAATTGGAAATGAGCATGATAATCTCTGTTAGGTTGTCTGGCTATGACAGAAATAGGCAGAGGGAGAAAGCTGTGCAATATGGCAGCTACGTGGACAAACATTACTGGACCTAGACTGAAAATACTAACATGACTAAGTGGCCACAAACAGGGTCCAGGTAAAGTCAGAGAAGAGACTCAGTGCTCTTGTTTCAAAGGCAAGTCAGCAGGGATCCAGGTAAGGAATGCAGCCAGTCATCCATTATCAACCGCTTATCTGAAGCTAGAACTCTGCTCAGTGTACTTCCTGGCATTCAAACAGGAGAATCATAGAACCAGCATTCTTTGGAGAAAAGCCAACTTGGCTCTGGGTTCAGAGCAAAGTTAAAAGATACTAGCTTAATATTTTAAATAGAACTGATAAAATAAAACATGGAAGAACTTGGAGTTCTGAGGAACTGTTGAACTACTGAATGTCTCAAAGCTCAGAGTTACATTTAATAAGAGAATGGAAAAGCCAAAGAGACCTAGCAGGAGGGTGAAGCCGTCCGGTACGGTGGTTTACAACTGCAATCCCAGTACCTGGTAGGCTGAGGTGGGATGGCCACTACACACATTTGAAGCTAATCTGGGCTACATGGTGAATCCAGGTCAATATGGGTTACAGAGTGTGAGACTCTTTCCTACTGTAGAACAATCTTTTTTTTATACTGTGAGTATGCATTACTTTTATTAGTTAATAAAGAGTTGGCTGGCCAATAGCTAGGCAGGAAAAGGTTAAGTGTGACTTGCAGACAAAAAGAGAGCTTGGGGTACAACAGGGTGGAGTCACCAGAAGACACAGTGAGAACAAAATGATGATGCTGTGCTAAAAAAAAAAAAAAAGATTTTTACCACATGATGGAGTGTAGATAAGAATATGGATTAAATTTAAGTTGTAAGAGCTAGTTAGTAATAAGCCTATGCTATTGGCCAAGATTTTATAGTTAATAATAAGTCTCTGTGTGATTATTGGGGAGCTGGCTGGCAGGAAAGAAAACTTTTGCCTACACTCTCTCCCACACACTAAAACAATAAAAAATATCTCCCAGAGTTCATCTGGATTGCTGGTTTTGACAAGCTACAACATGGATTTTGCTTCCTGTTTTCTAGTTTTAAGGACAGCCAGCATGTGGAAAAATACTGAAGGAGATATGGACTGATCTGAGACCCTTTGCCCATTGGGTTTACATCTCTTTTAACATTCAAAGTTGCACTGGAGCCTCCCAACCCCTTTCAAGAAGCAGTGCCTTCATTCCATTCCCTGATCACTCCATTCCCACTCCTAGATAGACCAGACCATAATGTATAACGTGTTGGGTGAGTCCATTCCCCGTCTCTGTTAGCATATGTGCATCAGATGAGCTAAGTTTCCATGCAACAGTTTTGCAGAAGAGCAGCAAACCAATAGACAGAATGAGTAATTATTGCTGTCCGATATGTACCAGATGTACATAATCACATTCCATACAACTTTGTAAAACTCAAAGGCATGAATACCACAAAAGTTAAATAATTCTTTCAAGATTACTGAATTGTCCCAATGAAGACACGAGTTTTGAATCTACATTTATCTTTTTTTAGATCTCTGTTTGTTGTAAATTCCATTGATCATGATTATGGTTTTGTTTTATGAATTATTTTCCCTTAGTTTTTAATTTCATAGTCTTCCTAGACAAATTTACATTTTGTGGTTGATCCTTGGAGAATCAACGTTCTGTGAATAAATGTGTGGTGGCTCAATTTATCAATTAGGGTGCTTTCATATGTTTTAAAAAAACAAGACAAACAGCATAAACCACAAGCACGCAGCAAGGCTGTCTATTTCTCTCATGAGAGGAAGCTGAGCGAGAGAGAGAAGTTCAGAAGCTGGTGAGTTTCGTAGTAAGTGACATCACTGCAGCTCTGGTAGCTGTCCTTTTCTCTGCTCTCAGTGACAGTGACTCCTGCTGTCCTCTGACAATGGCACCAGGTAGTTTTCTTCTTGAAGCTGTTGTAAGCAGGTCACAATGTTCAGAGGCAGAAAGGAAACTGCTAGACTAGTTCCTTGTTTTAGGAGCAAGAGAAGCCTTCCCAGAGCCTCAGCAGACTGCCTTTGATAGCTATGTCTTTGTTAAAATGGTAACACATACCCATGGCTAAACTAACTGCTTTCTAAGGGAAGGGGAGTTACTCTGCTTGCTGCAAGCTACACGGGCTTTGGGGTTACCTAGATTATCAACATGTGAACAAAACTAGGACAAAGGATCAAGACAAAGTCCATGAAGATTCCAAATTAATTGATTCGGAATCATATGGGAAAATGTCAGACTAAGACTTGCTCTATTATTGTGTTGGGGACTCAACCCACAGGAGCAATTTAGCTCAATACCTTATTTGACATCCTTCTGCAATGACTTTTCTAATTGCTGTGTGACCTCCATTTTAACACACAGGAGGAAGGGGACTCACCACTTACAATCTGTTCCCTTTGGGGACAATTGTTTTTCTTAGGAAGTTATTTATTATGACAAATAAGTTGCTGTGATTAAATAAGCATATGGTGTGCATAGCCACAAATGTGCTGTACAGAAAGGAAAATGGGTTTTAGAGCCAGACAGACTTTAGTAAAGTATTTCAGGCTGCCCAGTGACGGGTGTCCTGATAGATTTCTGTCAGCTTGAGAGAAGGGAACCTCAGCTGAGAAAATTCTTCCTTAAGATGGACCTGTAGGCTAGCCCATGGGGCATTTTCTTGATTAATGACTACACAGGTGGGCCCAGTGCATTGAGGGCAGTGCCACCCCGGGAAGGTGGTTGTGGGTTGTATAAGAAAGCAGGACGAGCAAGCCAGTCAGTAGCACCCCACCATAGCCTTCATCAGCTCCTCCTCCAGGTCCTGCTTTGAGATCTTGTGCAGACCTCCCTGGTAAGAACTCTAACTGTAAGCTGAAATAAACCCTTTCCTTCCCGAGCCCCTTTTGGTCATTGTGTTTTATCACAGCAATAGAAACCCCAGCTGAGACAACCAGTCAGAGTTTGTGATTTCAACTCCCAACATGACATCTATCAGCTGTGTAAGGAAAGCGTGTCATTCCTCCCCCTCTCTTCCTAGGTCTTCATTTTCTTTACTATACAGTGAGTCCCACAGTGGTGTTCACTTATTGAGTTGAGTGAGGTAGTAGATGTATAGTCTTAACATTTAAGACCATTAAAATTAATGAGGACCTAAGAAAATGAGTTGAATTCTCTGCAACTCAGTGAAAGTGACAAAAATCATTCTTACTTTTAAAGTTTATTATAATTATTAACTGAGGCTAAAAGACACAGAAAACTCTCTCTGTCTCCCTCTCTCTGTCTCTGTCTCTCTCTCTCCCCACCCCTAGCTTACTTGCCCAGTGCCTGCTACTATGCTACTATGTTTGAACGTTTTGTTTCCTTTCCTAGCGCACGTTGAAACAAACTTTGTGGAATATTATCTTCAGGTGTGATCTCTGTGAGGGATTCAGTCTCATTCTTAGGAACACATGAGAATGCCCTGTCCCCTCCAGAGAATGCAGTAACAAAGTGCCATTTGGAACACAGAATGCAGTTCTCCCAAGATACCAAGTCCAGTACCATGTGCTTGGGCTTAGCTGCCTTGGATTCTCCTCTACAGGATCATCCTAAAGATCTAGTAATTCCGTGTTTCTGGGTGGGTGGGTGGGGGGTGGGGCATGTCTGCAGGTCTCAGACCTTGATCAGTATGCCTATTTCCTGCTTATTGGGCCATAATCTTTTCCAGGACAGAAGCAAATCTTACTCATGCTACTTTCTGTAATGTACAATTCCTGGCACACAAACTGGTGCGTAACATCTGTTTATAACTGAATTAACTTTTCTCCCTGCTCTCTGTAAAAGACAATACAGTACAGCTATTGCTATACATATTGTGAAAAACGTAATTGTTTGCATAGCTAGTTAGATGGGAAAAGCAGGGAACACAAGTGTTTGAGAAGTCTGTAATGCCTATTTCATTTCTCCCCTAAGCAGATTATCAAATGTCTTCATCTCCTATGTCGTTCCATCGTCCTAGTTCAAATTCCAATTGCTGTAATAGATACCATGCCCAAAATCAACTTGGGTAGGAAAGGAATTATTTGGCTTACATGTCCTGATCATAGTCCATCACTGGGGGAAGTCAGGGCAGGTTGTCAAGCAGGAGGCAGAGTTAGAAACCATGGAGGAAACTGCTTGCTGCCTTGCTCTCCCTAGATTGCTTAGCTTACTTTCTTACACACCCAGAACCTGCCCAGGTATAGCACCTCCCACAGTGGGTTGGGCCTTCCTACAATAATCATTAATCAACAAAATACTGTGCAGACTTGCCTGCAGTCCAAACTCATGGAGGCAATTCCTCAAATGAGGGTGAGGATCTTTCTTCCCAGATGACTCCAGCTTGTGTCAAGTTGCCAAAAAAAAAAAAAAAAAAAAAAAAAGCCATCATGGAGTTTTATCTACAAAGACCACCCAGTCAGTGAAAAGACTTTATGTCATATGGACTAGTTTTCCATTTTTCTTGCTCTGGCTGGGGCCACATTTTCAATTCCTTATATGTACTGTAGGTAGAAGGATGATTAAGATTTGGCTTTTGTTCTTGAAGAGCTTAGGGGTCAATAGAAAATAAGGACCGTGGTAAAACTAGATAGAGCTCTGAGAGCTAAGACATGCCTGCTACTTACATACTGAGCTATGCCAGCTGACTGGATTTTCAGTGATTAACTAAAGTACAGTCTTGATCATTGCTACTCTAAGCATGCTTTACGCAAATAATTTCTTTCTGCCCTTCAAATGGTTGCCTGAATCTCTAGTAAAATATGATCAGTGCCACATTAAATCAACACATAAGCATTGACCTATTCAACTCCCCCCCTCTCTCTTATGACCCCTGAAGGTAAAACTTGGAATAGAGCATAAAGACTTCTAATACCATGTCATAGAGTTTAAAGTTCAAAGCAAAACAATTCTTATGACCTCATGGGTTTCCCAGTGCAGTTAATTTTAATGCAGCTTGGTATTCTCTTGGGGAGCATCAACATCTGCACACGGTTCCTGTGCTCTTGCTCTTGCTGATAGATGTTGACTTGGGTCCAGCCTCCATATTAGCAGCCCTAAGAAGCCGCTCCACACAATGGCTGCCTTTAGCTTCGTGCAACCCCTTCCTTGAAAATCTTTGCTACACTAAAACTCTCAATAGCTGTCCAGACACGGTTTACACCTTTCTGGGACAACAAGGGTGTGCGATTTTTGCTTTCCAATCTCTAAAAACCTGCCCCGAGGAACCATTTCTTCAGGAACGAAGTAAATTGTCCCGGTGAGCTGATGGCATGGACGTCAGCTGGGCTGGGATGTTTGCAGACTCAGACTTTCTGGGGACACTCTGGCAGTGCATGTCTTGGTCAGGAAGAGAAGCCTCATCCCAGTGTTTTCACTTCTCAGTCTGCACCCTCACTGGCCCTCCCTTCCCGACCTTTCTCTGAACTCTTCCCGGGACCAGAGTTAGATTGGGGCTTTGTTTTGTGCTTTGGGCAGGAGTCTTGGGTTAGCCGAGGTCAGTTCTCCTTTTATCGAAAGCAGCGCACCCTCCCTCATTCTTAATGGAAAGACTTCAACAAAAATACATTCACACATAAGTCTTAGTTTTCATTGAGTTCTTTGTTCACAGAAGAGGTCAAGTTCTTATCCCTGCGGGTACTTTATGTCTTAAGCAATGTTTTATTAATTTTTTTCCCAAACAACTTCTTAGTCAAACTTAAGTTGGCTCCTATCTTCTGGATTCTGACTCTGGAAGTCTGTGGATGTCTTCTGCTTCCTAAAATTTTAATCTCCACATTGCCTCAAAGCATAAGGCAGAAAGGCAGCATCACAGAATAAGAACTCAGAACTGAAAAAAACAAAACAAAGAAAAGCCCCAGGTTGTAGCACAGGCCACCCATATCTGTATGGCCCCTGATGTGGCGTGGCCCCCTGACTCCACCCCAGCAGCTGACTCCGTCCAAACGGTAGGCTCTAGGTCTAGATCCCAGACCTCTTTATGGGTCCCAGTGGCAACCTCTGCCACAGAGCTCAGCACAGACCCCAGCTGCAGCTGGGCCGCGGACCTAGACATGGCCTCAGGCAGCAGCTCGGCCTGGTTGACATCCTTGTTCTAAGTGGTAGCTCTGGGTACTCAGATCAGAATGGCTCCGACAGCAGCATGGCCCCTGGACTCTAACAAGGCCACAGGATGCAGCCCAAACCCCGGACTTCATGTGGCCTTTGGTGGTACCATGGGGACATAGGCACCAACATAGACCTCAGTTGCGGTAGGACCTGGGATGCAGACATGATCCTCGGCAGCAGCCTAGGTCTGGCTGTCACCATGGTCCCAGGTGATGGTAAAGGCCATCCAGATCAGTACGGCACAGCAGCAGCTGTGGATCCGAACACGGCCCTGGAGGCAGCCCAGCCGATTGGATGGCACTCGGTGGCAACAGGAGCCATGGACCCTGGCGGCAAGCTGGCCTCCAACATCTTCCCACTCCTTTCCATCTGCTTTTCTTCCTTTATGTGTCTTTCCACGGCGCATGGACCATTCTGTTTCTCTGTCTCTCCCATTTTTCCCACCCCATATTTCTTTAAAATGACGGAATCCACATGCCTAAGGATTCAGGCTGACTTTCTTCTCACCTGCGGGGGTTTTGAAGGTCCCAGCAGGCTGGACCTTGTCTGAGCAGACCTGCATCAGGCAGGTATCAAAACCTCTCATTTTAATAAACGTGTTTTCTATTTAAAATACTCATTCCGTGCTTTTCATTTTTCCTTGCTTTTCTGTTAATAAACATTTATTATTGGTAACTTTCCTTCTTTGTTATTCCGTTTTAAATATTCTTTTTGTGGTTACCATAGAGATTTACAATATGCCCCTGTGACTAAGTGGAATTTATAATTTTAGCACCTCCGTGAAAATTCAAAGACCTTAGAATATGCTATGATAGAACATGTAACCTTTCTTCTTTTCATGCCATTAATGTCATAATTGCAGGTATATATTATATATATATATATTATATATCATATAATATATGATGTCTGGAATATTTCCCCCTTATCTCTACTATCCACTCATTTTCATCCAGATTCTGCCACACCCCTCCAAAGTATCTTAGGCATCAAGCAACGAGACAGACTGGACTGTCCTGTCCCTACCTTACTTGCTGGACCTCTACTGTGCATCTTCTTGCTTTATATTTATATTTGAATTGCTATAACATTCTGTGTTGCACTGGCCTTTTTGGGTCCTCACCTCCTCACTGGTCACACTAAATGCTAGGATATCCTGAGGTTCAACCTGGAGATTAGTCATAGTTTAATAACGGTGCTGAGTTCAGTGCCTGTAACTTTGCAAATCCATGTTGATTGGTAAGTTATACAATAAAAATAAATGCACCCCACTGAATAACCTCCTTGCTATTTTCTGAGTCCTTCTGTGGATCACCATAAGCCAAGTGTTGACACTTGGGTCCTTTCATCAATGAGGGGGTACTAGTGTTACCCCATTTTACAGATGAATATGCTAAGGTTTTAGGGATTTTGTTTATGTTCCTCAAAAACCATAAAACCAGAAAGTGGCAAGGCAAAGTCCCAAAGTCTGGGCTGTGTGACTCCAGAGCACAAAGGCTTACCACAGGGACACAAACTAACAGGCTGCTTAATGTCTGGCAGTGCCATCCCTTTCCTGGTTTCTATCAGCTACTGCCAAGAGCTGATGGCTGTGCCATTTCTAGTAGAAGACTTTCTGGATGACGGTCACTGTCAGTGAATTCTTATAAGCAACCAAAAAAGTAAGTGAGAAAATAAAATTTTTACCATGCTTAGATATAGCAAACAAATTTCTGAGTTCATCAATACTCCTGAGCCATGGTGAGACTGTATTGGGCTAGATAACTTTTAAAGGTATGCAACTCAAATTCTCCTCAAGATCTAGGTGTGAATTAGACTCTCAGAGACAGAACCTGGGCAATTCCAGGCCTTTTGTTTTATGTGAATCCTGCTCACTGAACCCAAGCAAACATAGTCTATAGGCACAAGGAAACGTCAGTGGGTTAAGCATGGTTGCCTCCATTTCCTAAATGGATATTAAGGACCAAAAGCATTACACACAAGTTCACACTGTGCTCTGAGGGAGTTAAAGAATCTTCTAGAAGAGAGTGACTTGTGATGAGAGTGCCAAGTAGCCCCAAGAGACTGCGGAAGTGCAGGGTACTTTTCCTCCCTCTCAGCATCTCTCAGCAGCTTCCTCTGCACTGTGCCAAAGCTCCCATCACAGTCGAATGTGGCGATGACATGCTTGATCCTGGGAGGCAGACATTCTGTTCTAGGGTAGCCTTTTGGAGGCAATTTCATCTTGCTGCCTGGAAACATATTTCTTGACTTCCCTGCCAAGAAAGCGGGGAGGAAGGTAGGAGGATCTGTTGGATACCACCCTTTCTCTTCATAGGATATTTATTCAATTCCAGTTCCTTTCGGTTTCAGGAGCAGCCTGTCCGGAGTATCATGTTCCGCAAAGGGCAGAGGTGTATGGTACAGGCGGGACTTGCTGCCTCTGGTGAGGAGAAGAGGTTCTATATATAATAGCTGCTATGCGAATCCAAACATCACTACATCACACATTATATCTTCTGTGATGGGAGGGGTAAATGTTGAGCTGCAGCTAAATCACTCGTAGCTGCCAGAGCAGTGCCCTTGATGAAACTGGCCATGAAAATTAGTTCTCTTAATTTAATTGGAGTTAAGAGAAATTTAGAAACCTAGACTTAACCAAGGGAAATAGGAATAAAAATAGGTTTTAAGAGATTAAAGGGAATGCATTTGGGGATTTATTTAGTAGAAAGAATTAACTCATGGTGTCTACTATTTGCGAAACAGACTGTATTTTTCAAAACACACGCATGCTGTCAGCTAATGTGATCCTCTGAGTAACCCTTTAGTCCAAGCGAAGAAATTAGGTATCTAAACATGGGTCCATTATCTGTTACGTCTTGTCCACAGAAGACAGCATGTGCTGGAAACTGATACTCACCCTTCTGGTTCCAAATCCTATCTGTTTTCGCTGAAACATAGACTCACGGTTGAAACTCCCTAGTGTGTTCAGAATAGGATGTTATTATTACATCATTTCTAGCACGGTATCCCTTAGACCAAAGCATTGGGAGGACAATGACATTTGTGAGGGATTGAGGACTTTTGTGCTGGTCTTGGCATCCTTGTATGAAAGAAGTCATACAGAACTATCCTTAGGACAGTGTTTATTCAAGGAATTCCTATTGTATGTACACCCAGCGCTCTGACCTGACCACGTACTGCAGGACCCAATACTGCCTGTCACTCAGCCTTCTTCTTCCCCTCCCTTGGGAGTGAGGGAGATTTTGTCAACAAGTGTGTTTTGGGTACTGCACCAGGCACCATGGGGAACAGAATAGAGATTTATTGCAAAGCTCTGGCTCCCAGAAGCCTGAAATCAAGACTAATAAACACACACACACACACATGAAATCTGCAGTGCCATTTCTCTTGGCAGGGGCATTTCCAAGAAGAGACCTGAGAAGCAAGAGAAGCCACAGCAAGCAGGGACCTTTACAGTGGACACCAATGAGGGGCTTAGTAGATTGAAGGGGGCAGGCACGTATCTCCAAGTGGAGGGACAACATTGGCCAGAGCTTGTCAGACAGTAAAGACCGGAGTAAGAGGGAAAACTGTTCAATCAATCTCTCCTTTGTTAAAAACATGTGCAAATGCATATGTATTCATGTGGTGTGTGTATATGTGTGCACACACACATGTGCTCACACACATGCTTGCATATATGCTCACACACATACAAGGGGACATTAGAGGAGGGGAGACTGTTCCTCAGTTGATTCTACCTTGCTGTATAAAGCAGAGACTCTCATTGGCCTGGAGGTCACCAAGCAGGTTAGGCTGGCTCATTGGCAAGCACCAGGGATTCTCCTATCTCTGCCTCCCCAGCCCTGGAGTTAGAAGCCTGAGCCACCCTGTCCGGCTTCCCCTTCTTTCTTTCTTGTGAGTTCTGGGAAATGAAACTCAGATGCTCATGCCTGTAAGACAAGCACATCAGTCTCTCCCCAGTCCCTCAAGCAAGTTCTTCACAGGAAGGATGCATTAAATACCAGGCATGTCAAAAGCAGGAGCAGAAAGAGGCTTATCTTTGGTGATCACATTGCAGGGATGCCATCCTTGCTGGAGACGTGTATATTATTGACCATGATGCTCTTGGAGAGGTGGACTGCTCACACTTAGTGTATTGATTCTCAGGGAAGAGGAAGTTGTGGGGGGATAGAGGAGAAGGAATGAGAAGGGGGTAGGTTTCTACCAAACACATTGAAAAATTGATCCACAAACACATGTCCTCCCTTGTCTTTGGAGGTTGATTTCTGTTACTGACCCTCCACTGGGAGAGCTCCCACTTTCTTCTCTCTTCCCTGCTCAGTATATGCTTTCTTTTCTTATGGAATATTTGGTATTTTTAGCCCAAGCAGTTGCTGTGGCAACCACTAGAGCTGAACATTTTGTTTCCCAAGAACAAATGCTTGCTTAAATATAAAAGCAATTTGCTGTTGTTCAAAAGAACCAAAATTTCTAGCATGTAATTCAGATCATGCAAGTGAAATTGACATTTCTCTCCTTGTATGGATCCCCCCGTGGTCATAATCTCCAGGGCCAGGTGAGATAGGATTAATGTTAACTCCAGATATGGTGATATTTTTCTAAAAGGAGAAGAAGAAATGATTTTTATGGTGTCTTCTTCCTGCTCCAACATTTCGGGAGATCTCACCAAGGAGTATTCCAGACAAGGAAGGTGGGGATCATTTCTTCCTTTCTTCCTCTTTTAAAGGGGGAAGACACACTCACAGACAATCTTGTCTGGCCTTTCGATAAAGAGATACTATCTCTTTCATGCTTAGCTTACCTGCAGACAGTGCTAGCACTGAAGACAATGGCTTTCTGTTCAATATTTTGACCTTTCTTTACTTTCTAGAAAGTTCCTTGACCACGTCTGAGTATTTTTTTAATTTTTTTCTACTCCAAGAACACTGCATGCACACATTATAGACTGTAGACTGCAAACATCTCTCTATTTTGGTATCCAAGACTCTGGAGCTTATTCTAGCATCCAGTTTTTTTTTTCCCCAAGTATATTTGAGTGTAAGAAACGACCTCCCACACATTTAAATGAGAAATTCTTAACACTGGCTCTGTGAACTTGAGTGAAAAAAATTCACAACATTATTTTTGATAATCTTAAATAGAGATTCATCATTCTCTTTCTCTATAAATATAGATAACAAAATTCTGATGGTCAATTTGCCACTGCTTTAAGCCTTATTTTATTATCTTTGTAAGAGTTATACCAAAATTGTGTGCCTTAATATCATTATGTTGAAGCTATAGAAATTATTAGATATATAGTATAATACACACACACACACACACACACAGAGAGAGAGAGAGAGAGAGAGAGAGGGGGGGGGAGGGCTAAAAAGTTGTTTTCATGTTGAGAATTATACTTAAATATAGTTGTCTTCTATTATAATGTTATATTTTATTTTATATACTTGAAGTTTTTGTTCTGAGAAAAGAGTCTACAGGTTTTCAGAAGGCCAGAAGGAGTCCCCAGCACAGCAATCCCTTCCAAAGTCCTCACCTGTATCCGGGCAATGGCATGCTGGCATTTCTGCATCGTTGGCAAGCTGCCTCTGAAGGACTCGATTCACTGAAATTTGAGTCCTGCTCTTCTGCAGCATGACTTGGATTTTGTTAAAGATGTGGTACTTTGGATGAGGTGTCTCCTATAAGTCTGTACATTTGAATATCTGATCCCAGTCAGTAGCCCTGTTTGGGTAGGTTTAGAAGATGTGGCCTTGTCAGGAAGGACATCACTGGGGTCAGTTTGGAGCTGAAAGACTTGGCCATTTTGAGTTTCCTCTCCCTGATTCCTGTTTGCTTTTCTGAGATGTGAATCCTCAGCTCTCAGCTTTCA
Organism: Microtus ochrogaster; assembly: GCF_000317375.1. Classification (NCBI taxonomy): domain Eukaryota; kingdom Metazoa; phylum Chordata; class Mammalia; order Rodentia; family Cricetidae; genus Microtus; species Microtus ochrogaster. The sequence continues at coordinate 13,940,128 of NW_004949095.1, forward strand.
GTTTTAGTCACCATGCCTGCCTGCTGCCATGTTTCCTGACTGTGATGGTCATGGATTCATCCCTCTGGAACTGTAAGCTCCAAATAAAACCCTTTCTATGAGTTGCCTTGGTCATGGTGTTTTGTCTCAGCAATAGAAAAGTAACTAAGACAAGAAACTTGCCTTCTTTAGCTGGGGAGACTGAGACACTCTTTTTTTCTGAAGAACCTGTTGGTCACAATTCAGTATAACCCCAGTCTGGCTCTATACTATATTTATATTCTTTAAAAGTTAAAAATCTTATTGATAGAGACAATCCCAAGGAAGAAGTGGCATCAGGGTGTTATCAAAACTCAGAGATCAAATGGAGTATTCGAAGCAGGAAAAGACTTGTGGTGGTTTGAAAGAAATTGATCCTCCAATGGATTGGCACTATTGGGAGATGTGGCTTTGTTGGATTAGGTATGGCCTTGTTGGAAGAAGTGTGTTACTGTGGAGGCATGTTTTGAGGTCTTGTATGCTCAAGATACTTCACATTGTCTCAGACCACTTCCTGTTGTGTGCTGATCAAGATGTGGGACTCTCAGCTGCTTTTCCAGCACCATGTCTGCCTGCACGCTGCCATGTTCCATCAAGATGATGGTGGACTGAACCTCTGAAACTGTAAGCCACCCAGTTAGATGTTTTTTTCCTTTATAAGAGTTTCTGAGGCCATGGTGTCTCTTCACAGCCAGAGAAACCCTAATTAAGACAAGACTTACTATGGAAATTACAGTGTAGGCTCAGGAAAAGAGAAGGGCAAGTTACCAGAGGTCGAACCGAAATCAGGGAATTTAAAGAGCCACGGGATATTATCACTGGCATCCTTGGCTGCTGCTACACCAGATGGTGTGACTCACTGACGATGCCGGGAAACCACTGAACAATGTTACACTACTCATCGACCAGGCCCACACAGTTCACACCACTGCTCACTGCTACTGCGGAACCTTTCTGTTTCCCTCCTACTCTCCAGATGCAGCCCTTTGTTTTCCTGGTTCCATCCTACTGGCTGGAGTCTAATAAGAGAGTTGACAGGTTACCAGCCTTGGGAAACCAGGCCCAGTAAAGAGGGTGGGTACTGTCTTAGTTAAGGTTTCTGTTTCCGTGGGAAAGACCATGACTGTAAACAACCTAGGGAGGAAAAGGTGGTTTGTTTGGTTTTGTTGGTTCATAATACACCTCTCAGGCCATACTCTATCACAGATGGAAATCGGGGCAGGAACTCAATGGAGGAACCTGGATACAGGAACTGAAGTAGAATCCATGGGGAAGTGTGGTTTACTGACTTGCTAGCCTGCTTTCCTATGTGCCCCGGGAGCACCTGCCCAGGGGTGGCACTGCCCACGATGGATTGAGTTCTCCCACAACACTCATTAATCAATAAAAATTCCCCATAGACTTGCTCATAGGTCAATATTTTGGGGGCATTGTTGCAATGTCTTCTTCTCAAATGGCAAAAACTAACCAGGATAAGAATATCGATCAGGAGACAGGCATAGAGCCAGCAAACAAGGTGACATACAAGGTGACATACAAGGCGGTAAAATAGATCTTTGCAGGAAAACTTGAAAGTTAGTTGTTGGGATATCTGAGTACAAATAACTTTGGCTTGTAGCCTTAGAAAATTCATCCATGTCTCCTCTGAAATGTATCTTTCACACTTCCAACGAGTTAGGGTTTTAAAACTGACTATGCAGTTTTAAGCAGATTATGACCTCTTCTGTTCTGAATTTCATTAACTCTGTGTGGTTTCTTGGAATTGAGTCACTGGAAATGAAGACTGAATTTTCTCTTCATGAGTGTTGATAAATGAGTGTGTTCCCGGTAAGTAGAGCTTGTTCAGCGATGGAATGAGGCGTCCTAGGCTTTGCTGAGTTCCACAGAGAACACGTCAGTCTCCTCACCATTGATGTGCCATCACATGAGAGCCCCTTAGAGATAAGCCCTGATTCACACGGAACGTTAGTGTGTGATGTGATCAAGTATTCTGAAAACTCAGTTAATCTTTCTCATATCCGGCTTTACCATTTCCTCCGCTCACCGCATCTTCACACCACATATCAAGGCAGGGAATAGCAGGCCAAGAATGTAAATGTGTCAGATACACCCAATAAATCCCTGCAGTGTGGAGTAAACAAAATATACGTTGCTCCTCTCCATAATGACCTGTTAGCCTTCTGGGGGTCATAGCACATGCCTTCTGAGGAAGGTCATCTTTTACCTCATAGCAAAAGAAACATGGAGGCTAGAGTCACTTTGTTCATAAGGGTAAGTTCGCCATCACAAGGTACCTGGGAGTGTTGTGCCTTCATCAAGAGGAAGCATGGGAAAGGAATCTTCGACTAGTCGGCAGTGACTTGAGAGCTTATTCATTCCAAAGTGAATGGGTTGTGTCTGGTGATGATGGATCTGGTCAGCAAGGACTTTCCAATAAGTAAGGAGCTTAATGTGTAATTTCAGACTTTATAGAGGCCAGCCTGGGTTTCCATCACCTATCAGCCTGTCTCCAGAATGCAGAGGCTTCCAGGTAGGGGTAGGGCAGGGGAAGGGGCCCAGGCTTCCTGGTACTTTAGCTCCGTCGAAAGGAGATAAGCCAGTGGCTAATAACCCAGTACAAATGAGATTTTGAAGCTCTCTGTCTACTTTCTAGACCTAAGGAAAAAAAATATCAAATTTAGTTTTCAAGAGCAACAATTGATCATTTATATGTAAAGATCAATGCTAGAGCTGTTGGGAATTCAGAGATGAAAAACAAATCATTTCTGACCTCAAAATTTCATTAACTGATTGGAATGAATAATATCTAAATAACTTTTATAGAACTGTAATGATTGCTAAAATGTGGTTACCAACTATGTTTTATGAGAGAAGAGTTGTTCTTTGCTTATGAATCTGAGAAGACATCTTACAAGCTATGAGATTTGAGGACTCAGAACAGAGCTGTCTGGTAGAGCACTCAGGAAGGTGGAGCACACCACAATCCCAGCACTTGTCAGGAAGAGATGGGAAGGTCAGAAGTTCAAGGTCATTCTCTCAGCCACGTGGTGAGTTTGAGGCCAACATGAGACCCTGCACATACATTTTTTGAAAAGGCAATCATGATTGTAATGATCATACTGGTTAATTTTTATTGTCAACTCAACACTACTACAATCTGCTTGGAATCTACAGCTGAGGATTGGCCAAGTCAGACTAACCTTGGGCCATGTCTGTAAGAGCTTGATGTGGGAAGATCCAGTCCATTGTAGATAGCACCATCCTCAAGCAAGTAGGCCTGGGCTGTCTTAGTAATCTTAGTATGAGCCAGTGAGAGCCGGGGAGTAGTGTTTCCTTCATGGTTTCTGTTTCAGTTCATGCTCAGTGATGGACTGCAACCTGAAAGTGTAAACTGAAATAAATCCTTTTCTCCCCTACGTGGCCTTTGGACATGGTGTTCGTCGCAGCAACAGAAATCCATCTAGGACAAGAATATTTGGGTGACGTGAAAGACCTTGAATGAAATAGGGGAGTTTAGCAGTAAGTAGAGGGACGAATGGGAAAAGAGGAGGAAATGCCATTAAGAAGCCAAACTTGAATGGAGGCTGGACGTTGGAAAGTGAAGGACACCATTTGTTCAAGGGAGAGCAGCTATAAGTGCCATGCTAGTAAGCCCAATATGCATAGCAAATGAGGTCTCTTTAATGAAAACTAAAAGGTTATATATTGATCAGGTGACAAAAATGTGGCCAGACACCCACAGACGTCCAGCCCTGCATGTTTTCTTGGGGCATTACCATTGGCTAATTCATTGCTTGCCATGACAGTCTCTTCTTTCAAGGCTCTGGGAAGTCCAGCTACTCACCTACTCCTTACAGAAGTGAGCGAGATGGTGGGGAATCATGCTGGGGGAGGATGCAGCAGAGGGCCTCATCTACAGAGAGGTATGATTATTCTCTCATGTACAGGGGACAGGAAGGCACAGAATGACAAAGTCACTTGTCCCAGATTCCCTCTTCCCACTGGGTACAACCGCGTCTGGGGGTGGAAGAATGTTTGGAGGATGGAAGGCAGGAGTGATGAGTAAGCCAGTATAAAAGGAAACTGGATTTTACTGAGATGCACTTTAAGTACTGAAGGAGAGAAACGCGGAGTGTCAGCAGCCCCTGCCCGTGGAGACAGAGATGCCGAGCCTGCCTTCCTGCAGCGACAGCAGCAGACATGCCACAAGTGCCTTTTCTCAGGGCAGCACCATTGCAGCTTTTCAATCCCCCTGCATGTAAACCCCGAGAGTGCCAAGGCGGACCCATTCTAGTCTCTACGATAAGGGCTTCCATAGAGACATCCCCTTCTTCCTTCTCGCCTTCCTTCAGCTCTGTTGCGTTGTCCCTGGGACCGTGGTTTCTCAGCTGAGCTCTTTTCCACTTTATGATGAGGTTTAGTGTGGATGTGTTTTAGTTAATGAGAGTAAGAGGCGACATGGGAGCAAGGCAAGCTACAAATGCGTTTCTCCCATTTCACTCTGTGCTCTAAAGATTCCCTTTGTTCTCAGTAATGGGTAATGAGGCCTCAGGGATCTTGGCCACATGTGCCCTGGAAATGGAAGAGTCTGGAGAAAGCACATGCTTTCCTTACTCGTGTAAGTCCAATGACACACCCTCTTTGGCGAAAGGAAGTGGTATTTTCCAAGGTCAGAATGGAAGCGACAAGCAAAGAGAGGAATCAAGAGTTCTTCTGGGATGAGGAGAAAGGAGAGGGGCATTTGTTGGGTGGAGGCCTTAACGAACAGCCTAACAAAACAGCCTGGTTTCCATACTAAGAAGGACCACTTGAAGGTCCTTGAACAAGGTACGGTCCTCAACACTGCTCTTCTGGTGGCACATGGCCCACCTCTGTTGTTTTGTGCTTTGGAAAGCCTCATTGTTTCCACTGTGGTCGCGCAGAGCCATCCATTGTGTGCAGTGCTGGCCTTCCTCCCCACACTCCTCCACAGTACAGCAGTGCCTGAAGTGGGCAGAAACGCACGGCTGTAGGGTTTCTGATGGGAACAGACTCTTGAGAAAGAAAATGAGGTGTTCAGGGATCTCCATCCAGTGAGTAACACGGTTGTGACTTAAGGTAGCTATTAAAAAGTGACAGAAAAGAGAGGAAGCACAGACCAGAAAATGTATTTTGTTTTGTTTTATTTTTTGAATTGCTGAAGCATATCCCAGCTTCCGTGTACTGAAGGATTGACTGCTGTCATTAAATGCAAACTCTAAAACTCACCGAAAGTGTCTAAAAATTCAAATACAGCTATTAAATCCAAAGGAAAGAACAAATAAAAATAAATGTTGGCATTCAATGATGGGATTGAGACATTTGATTAAAAACCCACTTCCATTTTCCTAAATCAATATTCCTAAAATACTATTCTAAATAATTTCCCCTATACCCATAGGTGAGTGTACCTCTTATTCCTCTTCAGAGAGGTTTCTTTTTGCAACAGATGGAGAATATTACTGTAACTGATGAAAACTCAGAAAACAAGTGCCCACTGGGTGTCCACCCCAGCTGACACATCTGCAGCCCAACCTCTCGACCTTATATTCAGGAGAAATCATGAGAGAAGGGGCAGAAAGACTGTCAGAGCAAAGGACCAGGATGTTCGCTGCTAGAAAGTGTCTCTGGACATGACAGGAAAGCTGTACCCATGAAATCTCAACAATACAGTTGCCCACAAAAGACACCCATAATGACAGCAGCAGTTGACATGCCAACATGGATTAAGAATGTTTCACAAGGTTCTAAACCTGGATGAAAAGCTGTAGGCAATAAATGGATGTGGGAAAAGGGAGAGTTCATTTGCTCCAGAGATGAGCTCTTTGATGTCTTGTTCAATCCCAAGAGGTCAGTTCTAAACACATGTGCATAAAAGGAATACTAAGTGTACTTGGTAGATATACATGTACATACACACATGCACGCGTGCGCACACATATATACACACACACTAATAATTAAGAAAAGGTCATGAATTTGAGAAGGATTTTGTGGAACTTGAGAGGAGTTGGAGGGTTAGGGGAGTAGATACTGCAAATATAGTCCTCATGAATAAAACTCTCAAAAAAGTAGAAAAATACATCAAAAGAAACAAGAACAACAAAATCCCTTATGTCTCAATAAGAAATTCTTTATGAAAATATAATGGAGAGAAGGCCTCTTACTTAAAAAAAAAACTATGCTAGTAAAACAAACACATGTGTGAAAATGACTATTACCGCTTAAATTAAAACAGGTGGATTTAGGTTAGATTTGTCAGTTGAAATGTAGGATGTTCAGTTAAGTTTAAATATCAGATGAACAGTGATATTTCTTTGGTATGAGAGTGTACTGAATATTGCATGGTGCACACAGTAAAACCCACTTATTATTTACTCACAATCCTGATCGTGTTGATTGTCTTGTACTTTTATTTGCAAAATCTGACCCTCCAACTCATGTGCATGAATAGCATCACAAACAAAAACCCTGCTCTAAGGCAGAGGCTCAATAAGCAATCATATAAGCTGAGCAAAATGGAATGTTTTCTATACAGAATACACATCCACTCTATGAAGAAGTTTGTTTTCCCCCATTGACTCTCTAGGAATCTTCTAGGCCTTAAGCATCAGATTGGGACTGTTGAGGAACCATCCTTACAGACTGAGAAACTGATGGGTTCTTGTCCTCTCTAGTAGGTCAACCTTTGTTTTAATGAAAAGGCAATATCATGTATGCCAATCTAATAAATTCTCTTTTGAAGATATATTCATTCAATCAAGTCTGTGCCTCTAGATAACCTTGATTAATTATCTTAAAATGAAAAGCAAAAAGATCTGTGGGTGTTTATGGGGTTCAACTCCTAATAAACAGGTGTTTAATGTTAGCATTATTAAGTTTGATTTCATAGACATATTTAAAAATGCTTTACTCATTAGAGAATTTAGCAGTTATTCTTAATCTTATTAGTACCTTTCCAGAGAAAGGAAGGAAAGGAAATGTTCTCCAATTAATTCATAGAGCTATCCTAAAGTCAAAGGAGAGACAGGCAGTACAAGAGAGAATAGCTGTGGTATACAAACATGAATACAGATTTCATAAAATATAAAGGAGTTGAATCTGGCCAGTTACTAATTTTAAGTGAATCATGGTCATGGAGGATCTTTTTCAGAAATACTGACATTAGAAAATCTGTAGCAAAGTAAGCCCAACAACTGATTCAGGGAGAAAAAAAAAATCAGGTAAACCAACCAATGAAACCAAAGGGGACATTTTCCAAAAATTCAACACTAGGGTTTAAAACCACAATTCTTGTCCAGTTTAAAACCAGACAAGAAACAGACACACCTTCATTGGCTAAAGAGCTGAATAAATACATAGAGTAAACACTGTATTCACAACCTTGGAGGTTTTCTAAAATTAGAGGTGTCTGCTTCTGCTCTCCTCCATTCCTGAGCTGAAGATCTTAGACAACACAGGAAGGCAGGGAAGGAGCCAGGGAGTATAAAGATCAGACTGGGGAAAACAATATCTTCTATCTACAGTCAAGCTTTTAAAACAAATCTTTGAGAAATTTTGAAAATTACAGCAGTAGCAATATCAAAGAATCTACCTATAGCTGAGGAGAAGGGAATCATTTTGAGGCTTGGATTTCATGGAGTCATGTTGCAATGGTCCTCATGTACCAGCAATCCTATATCAGATTTGGACTTAGTTTTGAGCTCTATAGAGGTTGCCATTTTGATCAATTGATTGATTGTTTCTTTCTCTAGTCAGAATCGCCACATTGACTACTGGCTTGTGTAATGTCTTCCTAGGATATTATCTGCCTATTCTTGGGTTTTCAGATCTGGATGATTGCAGCAGAGGCTTTTAGAAGTGTTTCTGAGGCAGAATCAGATCTATAGCTGGATGTCATATCAACCAATGCACACTTACAGTTAACACATATTATTTACTAAAAAATAAATCTTATCAACACTAATGACATAGTGAGTATTTTATGCTTCTTTTTCATTGACTAGGCATAGTGGTATTTACTTTTTTTTTAAGGCAAAGATGTTTCCTTTCTTATTGTTTTTATTGAGCTATATGTTTTTCTCCACTCCTCCCCCCTTCCTCTCTCCTCTCCTTCAACCCTCCCCCAAGGTCCCCATGCTCCCAATTTACTCACGAGATCTTGTCTTTTTCCACTTCCCATGTAGAGTAGATCCATGTATATCTCTCCTAGGGTCCTCTTTGTTGTCTAGGTTCTCTGGGGTTGTGAATTATAGGCTGGGTTTTTTTTTTTTGCATTATGTCTAAAAGCCACTTATGAGTGAGTACATATTATATTTTTCCTTCTGGATCTGGGTTACCTCACTCAATGTGATGTTTCTAGATCCTTCCATTTGAGGCATTTGCTTTTATGAAATATTTTGTAGAAGAGTTTAGAACTTAGGGTTGGAAGAGTCATTGAATGCTCAGAACTCACTGACCTGTTATGAGAGATCACAAGACAGAAATGTTGAGGGACGTGCAGTACCAGTTGCTATAGAAATCTGAGAGCTGAAGAGGCAGGCTCTGGAGAGAAGCCAGTGGTTGACACTGGGAGATGCCAGGAGAGCCACAGGTGGGTAAAGGTGCAGCTTTAGTTTCAGCGGAGACTCTAGGATGTTAGAAATGGCAGGACCATGGGACATCTACAAGAGCAGAGGCAATAGTGGAATGGAGCCAGCCTGAAGTTAGCATACAGATTGTGCGCACAGTGATTAGCAGAAGCCGAGAGGAGGAGCCACCCAAGTCCATTGGTGCCCAGAAGATTGTGAATGAGTCTAGATGATAGCCACTGATCAGTATTACTTGACTTTGGTTTTGATTTAGTGTGATCATTGCCATGCCCTGGTTCTTCCTTCTTGCACTAAAAGGTATTTCACTTGTTTTTGATTTTACAGGAGCCCACAGTTAAGAGACTTTGGATATTTTAAAGGGACATTAAACTTTTAAACTATTTGAATTCTTAAGGACTGGGGACTTTTAAAGTTATATTTTATATTATGATAGTAATGTTACAGAGAAAACAAGAAAGGAACGATGTGACTTCAAATGATGTGTGTGGGTGTCGAGTTGAAAAGAGGTAGGCTTGTGGTGGCTCTTCTTGGTGGTCAGCCTGATGGCAGGCCGGGGAAGAAGGAGCCTCAGCTGAGGAACTGTTTCCATCAGGTTGGCCTATGGGCATGTGTGCGGGGTATTTTCTTGAGGGAGGAGGGCCCAGCCCACTGTGGATGGTGCCATCCTTGGACAGGTAGTTCTGAGTTGTTTAAGAAAGCTGTCTGAGCAGAAGCAAAAGCAACCCAGTACCCCACATTCCTAACTTGAGTTCTTGCCATGGGACCCCTTAGTGACTAGCTACGATTGGGAAACTAAGCAGATCCTTTCCTCTCCAAGTTTCTGAGGTCAGAATGTTTCAGCACAGCAACAGAAAGCAAGCCATGATAATATTACAGTTTGCAAAGAAGTTTCACATATATAGTATGTCATTGTTGCCCTTAACATTCCCAGGTTTGAAACATGAGGTTCTTCTAATGGCTCAGAAAAGTTAAACAACTCTTCAAAGCCACATAGCTCATTTAGTGGCCACTCTTTCAGCCATGTGCTAGAACTCGGTGACTGATTCAGGAGAGGCAGTAAATAGGACACAGGAGCCATCCATCTCCAGGTAAAAGCTTTTCTGGGATTCTAAGTGCAGAAGGTATTTTGAAGGGCATCTCACCCATTCATAGTTCTCTGAAGATTTTACCTGCAGCAAAGGGATCTGGTCTCACCTTAGCCTTCACATTTGGAATCTGATACTCTGTGTATTTGTCAAATGTAGTGATTAACCTATTAACATGGATTGTTACAGACCAAAATTACCAATAGAAGCGTCCTTTTGAAAATGTAGGTGCTGTGTAAAAGAACGGCCTCATTATACTTCATATGAACAGCAGTGTAATACACAATAGGTTAAGGATTCAGTTGTAGTTGACATTTGACATATGCCATAGGCCTCCTGGATAAACCCTAAAGGAGCTGACTGGCATTGCAAGCACTTATTTTCCTAACTCAAGAAGCTTCTAAGACATCACTATAAAGGTCTCCCAGACCTACCTCCAGAGTCAATGGCTTATTTCTTTCCTTTTAGTTCCATGGTTTTCATGAAACAGTTTATACATGTTCTGGCCACACTTTATGATCACCCAGGGTTTTATATTTTATGAAACACCGTCTCCTTTAGGCCTGCTAAGAGTTCTTGCAGAACGCTGACTGCAGCCTTATTCTATAGTGGTCAAGTTAGCACCATAGGAATTTATGAGATCAATTTGTCTTGAGTCTTGCAGGAATCCATTTGGTAAAGAAGATAAAAATTATGCATGTTCATGAACATGTGAGCATTCATATACACACACATGCGCTCACTCACACACACATCACACACACACACACACACTTCTGTCTGAGCGTGACAGAAGAGAAAGTAGATAGGGCATACTTTATATGGGAGAGTATCAGAAAGCATGTCGAATAGCATCAAATCCAAGGAAGCTCTGTGTATTCAAAGACAGACCGTCAGAAAGGACTTTAACTAATAATCTTTGGTTCCAAGTTCAAGTTTTCTCTCTCACCCTTTGCTGTACGTTTTATGATTTGCCCATTCAGAGCAGGCATGGACTGTGTAATATTTAACCACAGTCAAATGACTTCCCCAGCTCCAAAGGCATTTAGTACGGGTGACAGAGACACGTGACTGCCTGAATAGCTCTAAAGCTCATGGGATCACCAGCTCCTGTAACAATAACCTTGTGATATCAGGATGGATGTTTACGAAGAGGCAAATGGATTTTCCTACTTGTCACTAGGAACTTCCAGAAGGCTCCAACTTTTCTGAGTCCCACTGTGGTAAAGTAACAAATATTGCCTGATCCTAAATTATCCATCAACAATGACCAACCACTGTCTCAAGGGGATATTTATCAGGTCACAGGGATCTGGTAAGAGTATGTTACTAAGGTGTAACGTGTAAGTCATAATTTTTCAAAGCAGCTCAATGTAGGTAAATTTTGGTCCATTTAGGCACAGAGTTTATGAAAACTGCAGTCCTCTAACTCATAAAGATGACCTCTAGATTCTAATTTGAAGTGTTCTGCTGCCCAAAGAGAGGAAGCAGCCCATTTGTCAGGGGATGTTTATGAACCAGACATTCCAGCCAATGGGGCACAACAGTGGTTCTAACTAGCTTACTCGCTGGACTGATTGCCCTGCTGGCTATTTGGGTGGGGATGGAGCAGTGACCGTTTTATTTTTCTAAGCCTCCAAACAACACATGGTGCTTCTGCCCCTTTTGGTTTTGTGTCTTCTCAGCCCTCTGGCAGGGAGAAAGCAGCCTGCAGGGGGGTTGGGAGGGGTGTTGATGACTTAGAAAGGCCAATTCTGGTTTCCTCTTTTTTAGGGTGCCACAGCGGCAGGAAGGGAGCAGGCTGCAGGGGACAGCTCCGCTGCCAGAGAAACGGTGGCTTCAAGAAGTCGATATGGCTTGGGAAACCAGGACTAGGGGTGCCATTGAACACGTCCTGTTCGTCTCATCTGAGAAACACAATTTTTGAGAGAACAAGAGCTCCCAGGCCTTTCAAAGTGACCACTCAATCAACAACTTCGTGACCAAGAAGGAAAAGGACAGCGAGCAGTTTTTGCTAGAAGAGCCAAAGTTTTGCCAGTTTTGGCCTGTCCCCGTCACAGCCCTTTTATTCCTGGGCTTTCATGTTGCCGTGGTAACCGACGTGGGCAGATGCTGCTTGTGTTGTGTTTATTGCTCTTTACAGAGCTCAGCGTAGTGCTGACACAGAACAGAAAATCGATGAACACTGTCGAATGACCTTTGTAACTATCTGTTTGTGGGGAAATCTCATTAAGCCTTAAGCCATTCCTTTCCTTTCTCCACAGCCAAAAAAAAAAAAAAAAAAAAAAAAAAATCATACTTTACACGTGGGAAAAAAAAAACAATGAATGTACAAGCAAGGACAGATCAAAATCCTAAGAACTTTTGAGAAATCTACATTTTTTTATTTCTCTCTGTTAGGCTATTGTTTAACTTCCTGTTATCCATCAATTTCTTTCGCTTGTCTGTTCTTCCTTCCTTTTATAATGTGAGGCAAGTTCTGGCCATGTAGTTGAAGCTAGCCTTAAACTTACTATGTAGCCCAGGCTGACCCCAATTCAAAACCTTCCCATAATTAATCTCTCTAGTGCTGGAATTAAAGGCATGTGCCTCTGCGCTCAGCTTTATTTAGCTTTCTATAATTAAATCGTGTGCTGACTTTTATAGTGAAAAAACCCTTCGCAAACTTTCCAGAGATGCAAAATCCTGTTTTAAAAAAGTCATCTGTCCTCTGAAGCAAAGCCAGCTCTGTCCTGATTCTGTGATGTGTGGTGGAGGGGCAGGTAGGGGTAGACTTCCACGCATGTGTACGTGCCAAACAGAGAAGTGGCATTTGTTCTTTAGCAGACAAGGGACGTACTCGGTAAGTTTTTCCAATATGGAATCATGATGCGGTTCTTACGTGAGTGTCCACGGAGTGATTTTCCGCCTGGTTAATTCCAGAGGCTCATCTCTGTCTGGGCTTGTCTCCTCGCCTCCCTTGTGCCTTAGCCCATTTCTGCTACTCTGGCTGAACAGTGATTGAGTGCTCTGTAAAGCAGAGAGGTTTGCTTTGCTCTGGTTCTGAGGGCTAGGAAATCCAAGGTGAGGAAGGATCTTCTCAGCTGTGCCCCACCACATGATGGAGGGCAGCTGGTGGGAAGACAGAGGCAGTGTCCTACCTGGCCTCGGTCTCTTCTTAGACAGTTGTTAGAGCCATCTCAGCCAGTGAGCCTATGACCTCGTCTAATTTAATTACCCCCCAAAGGCTTCACCTTCAAATGCTATGAACATGAACTAGGGAATTGAATTTTCAACACAATCTTTGGGAGAACATTCAAAGAACAACACCCTCATCTTCCATGTCACCCCTGATGAGGGGCAGTTTTTGCCCTTCACAGTGTCTTTGGACGTTGTCATCACACAGCTCATTGCTCATTTGCTCCCTGAGGATATATAGGCAGCTCAAGCGCCAGCACCAGCCTCTTGTCAGCTCCTTGAGAGGCCTCCAAAGGTATTTGATGAGTGAATCGAAGAAGAGAACTGGCTGCTTGTGGTCAGTTCTGGCAGCACGCTCCTGTCAGCTGCTGACACAGTAGGAAGAGGGGGCACTGGGAAATGTGTACTTAAAGTTCTAATGGAAGTCAGGGGAAAATGAGAACCTATTGAGGAGACAACATTTAGAGATGTGAACTACTTTGGTATTTCCTCGGTGTCTTTTAGAGCTTTTCTTTCTTGTTTTTTTCTGGCAATGTCATCTGCGGTGATGCTGTCTGGATCTCATCTATCATTTTTTTTTTTTTTGCTTCAACAGCAAGAACACATAAACCAAATTCTAAGCTGCTATTTGAATCTTTACTTGCAAAACACAAAGTGAAACAAATTTTTCCTATGATTTATATAATAATAATAAAACAACTTTGAGATGCTGCCTAATAAAGGTGTGAGGATTCATTCCAAAGTCCCCAAGATAGCTAAGATAATAATGATAGCACACTTGCCGTGTTCTTAATTATTTGTGAAGCATCTCTCTTTTCAGACATTGTGTAGATGCTGCCATGCCTTTTTCCATGGAGACAGTGACTCTTTTCCACGTGGTTCTGCTGGAGTGGAGCAGCCTCTTTTCCCCAGCATTCATAGGATAGCATGGGAGAGCAGGGTGTTTATCCTCTTCCTGGATCTGTGGAGGAGAGGTGCTTCTTCTCTCTGCGAGGGGAATAGGGTACACTCACTGTAGCCTTCAGGGGATGGGGGTGGCCAGATCTGGGGGAAGGCACAAAGGTGAGCAGAGAGAGCAAAGAGGGTTGGTTGAGTGAGGGGAGGTGAGACGAAGGTTGTGAACAATGGGAACTGAAGAGGAAAGAGACCAAGGCAAGGAATATGTCAAAAGGAAGAAATAGAAGAAAGTAGGAGGGGGAAAGTACAGATGTGAGTGGGGAAAGGACCAGGGGGTGTGTGGTGGGAGGAGGAACAGGGTGACCTCATCGCTTCTGGGCTGCCCATGTCTGTGGGGGAGCTTAGTGTCTCCCATGGTTTAGAACTTACACCTGCTCCTCTAAGGAAACCTCTAATTAAACACATTTTGGGTGCGTTGTGAGGATGTTTCAAGGGTGTTCTGGGTGAGGAGGGAAGGACCCACCTTGAAAGTGTGTCATCCTATCCCATGAGCTGGAGTCTTAGACTGAAGGCAAAGGACGGCGGCGGAAGCCTGAGCATCACAATGCATTTCCCTTTTCCTCACCAGTGAATGCAGCATGACCAGCCACCTCCCTGACATACCTGCAGCGTGACCAGCCACCTCACTGACATACCTGCAGCATAGCCAGTCACCTCACTGACATACATGCAGCATGACCTCCCTGACATACCTGCAGCGTGACCAGTCACCTCATTGACATACCTGCAGCGTGACCAGTCACCTCACTGACATACCTGCAGCGTGATCAGCCACCTCACTGACATACCTGCAGCGTGACCAGCCACCTCACTAACATACCTGCAGCATGACCAGTCACCTCCCTGACATACCTACAGCATGACCTCA
>NW_004949095.1:13954941-13976547 GCF_000317375.1 Microtus ochrogaster
ACCTCACTGACATACCTGCAGCGTGACCAGCCACCTCACTAACATACCTGCAGCATGACCAGTCACCTCCCTGACATACCTACAGCATGACCTCACTGACATACCTGCAGCGTGACCAGCCACCTCCCTGACATACCTGCAGCGTGACCAGTCACCTCCCTGACATACCTGCAGCGTGACCAGTCACCTCCCTGACATACCTGCAGCATGATCAGCCACCTCACTAACATACCTGCAGCATGACCAGTCACCTCCCTGACATACCTGCAGCATGACCTCACTGACATACCTGCAGCGTGACCAGCCACCTCCCTGACATACCTGCAGCGTGACCAGTCACCTCACTGACATACCTACAGCGTGACCAGTCACCTCACTGACATACCTACAGCATGACCTCACTGACATACATGCAGCATGACCAGTCACCTCATTGACATACCTGCAGCATGACCAGTCATTCACCTTGCTTTTATGCCTTCCTTGCCATGATGAACTGAACTGCCTCAAACTGTGAGCCAAAACAAACTCTCCATTCCTGAAGTTGCCTTTGTCGGTATGTTTTTTTTATCACAAGAAAAGTAACTAATAAAGACTCCACATGTTGGAGACCTGTCTTTTCTTTACTGTTACTGTTGTTGGCCACTTTTCTTGGTATTCAGTCCCTGCAGGTCAGATCATGGTTTAGAATAAAGATTTTTCCTTATACCAGTCTTTTATGGACATTAAACTCAGGGAAATAAGAGGGAAAAGGTTACCTGGGTGCGATGGCGCATGTTTTTAGTCCCAGAACATGGAAGACAGAGACAGGAGGATCTCTGTGAGTTAGAGGCCAGCCTAGTCTAGAGAGTGAGTTCCAGGATAGTCAGGGCTACACAGAGAGTTAGTCTTCTCTCTGTCTCTCTTACACACACACACACACACACACACACACACACACACACACACACACACGGTCAATCATTTCATTACTTCCCAAATACAACTTATCTAATTTACATGGGAAGAGAATCTTTCCTTGGAATGCCAGGGACGCTCTGGGTTGAGGGCATCATCTGGTTCCTGCCTTATTCTCCAACTTCATTGCTTTCTGTTTACCTTTCCGCTCACTCTGAACAAGGAGTCTTGTTTATTGCTTAAGCAGACCCAGCATTCTTCTTAATGCGACTTGTTCTTTCACTGTCGGGTGCTGTTCAGCAGATATTTATATGATCTGTCCCTTAGTTTACTCAGGTCTCCATCCCAATGTTCCTTTCTTTCCAGAAGACAAGTCAAGCAAAGATTTTGAAGTCTTTCAGTCTTTATACACCTATTCCGATTATTTTGGCGTATTATCAGCTTCTGTCTAATGATCTGCTGTCTAGTTCCATGCCTCCACCATCCACCCATCTACCCATGGAATTGACTAGAGTGGCTGGCCCGTGAGTCCCCAGGAATATTCTGTCTCTGCCTCTCTATCCTGGACTACAGGCACATGCCAGAATGCCTATCTTTTTCTGTGGGTGCCAGGATCTGAACTTGTGCAGAAAACGTTCACCAGCCCCTACACATGGCCTCTTTTTTTCCTTTTCTTTCTTCCTTCCTTCCTTTCTTTCTTCCTTTCTTTTTTTCTTTCTTTCTTTAAGATTTCTGTCTCTTCCCCGCCACCGCCTCCCATTTCCCTCCCCCTCCCCCAACCAAGTCCCCCTCCCTCATCAGCCCAAAGAGCAATCAGGGTTCCCTGCCCTGTGGGAAGTCCAAGGACCTCCCACCTCCTTCCAGGTCTAGTAAGGTGAGCATCCAAACTGCCTAGGCTCCCACAAAGCCAGTACATGCAGTAAACAAGGACTTCTTGAATTTTGCATGCAAATGGATGGAAATAGAAAACACTATCCTGAGTGAGGTAAGCCAGACCCAAAAAGAGGAACATGGAATATACTCACTCATATTTGGTTTCTAGCCATAAATAAAGGACATTGAGCCTATAATTAGTGATCCTAGAGAAGCTAAATAAGAAGGAGAACCCAAAGAAAAATATATAGGCATCCTCCTGAATATTAACCTTCACCATGGCCACTTTCAAAGAGTTAACTCTCAATTATTTGTTATACCCGCCCTTGGTGAACATCCTAAGGCCTAATCAGGAATATCATGGCCAAGGGAATATTCCTAGCCAATGGATCTGATCTCCAGGCTCCCTCATCCCTGGCTCTACAAACAAAGTCAGCTTAGGTAGCTTGCTGACTATCTCTCAAGCCTTACAGAGCTTGGATTTTGTCTCTTATTTATAGAGCTGTGTGTGTGTGTGTGTGGTGTCTGTGTGTCTATGTGTGTGTTCATGCACAAGCAAGGTTCAGATATTGCAAGGCTGTCTTTGGTATCTCCCTGATCCTCAGTTTTGAGAATCTTTGATTCATAGGGTAGTTTTGTGGCTATCTCTACTGGATTAGTTTATGTGACTGCGCTGCTATTTTACTTCATTTATCCTATATTTTTAAGGAGATAAAATTATTTATTCACAGCAGTAATAGAGGCACAGGCAGCAAACATTATCCCCAAAGGTCTTATATAATTTAATCTTTATAGAGATCAATTTTTTTCATTCAATTACATTATGATTTTAGAGCTAATAGTATTTATTATTGCTTAATGGCCAACAATTGGAAGTGGTTAGTGCATCTATTGTCATTCTCCAAATGTTTATTATGCACCTATTATGTCCAAAGCATGGTGTTAAGCTTGTAATACACAGCAAAACAAGTGTACCCTAATTACCCTGGAGCATAATGCATGCCTTTAGTGTAAACAGGACGTCAGGTAGTAGCGTGGAAAAACAGTTAACGTGATTTCAGAAAATAGACTGACTGGAAATGAGATGAGCATGTATAGCATCATGCACGAGTCTGAATTCACACCAAGTTATAAGGAAACTCTTAATCAAATACAAGAAAGACAGTAAGGAAAGGCCTTGTTGGGATGATAAACAAGTTTATAAAATAAATGTTACATAGATCTTGAAAAGCTGTTTAGCAAGTGCACACACTCTGGAAAGGATTGTGATGATTTAGAATTGTGTAGCAGTAAAGAGATTGGCAGGCATGGTGGCACATGTCAGTAATCCAAACACTCGGGAGGTGGAGGCAAGAGGTTTGGGAGTTCTGAGCCAGGTTTACTGAGATACACAGTAAGACCCTGTCTCAACAGGCAGACAGACAGACAGACAGACACACACACACACACACACACACAAACAGACACACAGAATTTTCTGCTTTGGGGTTCTTTTTTTTAATCAACATTTAATTATCTTGCTCTTTGCTTCTCTAAACAGCCTAGGGAATTATATTTGGTGATTATGACCAATAGCAATTATTACTAAGTGGTGAGATTGCCTCTTCAACACATGTTAATCATTATTTTCTTCTCTATTCCAAAGAAATAATGTTCACTGCGAATGAGTCTTTCTTGAGATTTTCAAAGTAAGTTTAGAACCAGGCCACATTCTTAGAGCCCAATGCTAGTCTTCAGCTAGTTTGCTTGACACAAATGACCGAAAAGTAATGACTGGCTTTTCTTAGATTATGTATTCAGACACAGCAGCAAGTGGTCAGTATGAAACCCATGGTCTTAAGGTACTATTCAAGTACTAGGGATGATGTTTACCACTTCAATCTTGACTCAAATGTAGAACACATTTCTACATTTAGAGGGCCTTCTTTATAATCCAGACTCTTAAAACTACAAAAGGCCTTGGAAATCCCCCTGTGCAGTAAGAAAGTTTGAATATCCAAGAGAAAAAAAAAAGGTAGGTGAGCCATCAAATAAACAAATATAACTTACCCAAAGTCATAACCAATTCATGAGATGAGATAAAATTGATGAGATAAAAATTCAAGCCTTTGGATGTATAAGCTGTATCTTAGTAATTTTAAGAACCTTTTCTTATAGACTGTTATAATTTAATTTTTATTGCAGAACTGGTCCCAAACTGACAATTCAGTGAAACTCATTATATGAAGAAAAATCATAAATATTAATTGTGATATATATTGCACACTACTTTCAAGTTGTATCAAGCAGAATGCAACTTCTGTTATGGGAAAAGCAGGAGTTTTTGGCCAAAGCAATTGCTGTCGGGTTAAACTATCAGCGGCTCTGTTGAACAGGGCTGGCTTTTCTGTGGAGACTTTGCCTGAGGCCCACATGCTTCCTCAGTGGGCACTTAATCCCCACCTGCAAGTGCATTTTAAATAAAATTAATGTATGCTTGAGTATTTATGAATGTATCAAGGCAGGTACTCTCTGATCTGGTGATGCAGCCGCTCTTTCATCATGGAGCATTTGATGTTTTAAGTTGGGAGTAAGGGCTGTATGACCTTTTGTCTTGAAGGCTCCCATAGGTGGTTTTATTTCCAGGAGCAAATAAGTGCAAGGTGAACACACTAGAGCAAAACTTTGGAGCAAAGCACTAGAGACTCATAGATTTTCTGTCAGGCGTGTTGACTCTTCCTAAGCCACATATTAATGGTGCTGACCTTAGTAATTTGATTCCAACCAAGGCATCGCAGTAGCGATGCTCAAAGTCTGTCTACCTGATGTGAGTCAGGGAAGAGATTCCTGCTTTAATCAGAGAACATACCTGCATCCAGAACAGGAAAATTCCACAGCAAACAAGAACTCGTCCATCCTCCAGAGGGTACCACAGCCAGCATCCCTCTCTGGGTTTGTTTCTCAGATCTCAGAGACACTGGCTGCCCATGTGCGTTTCTACTACGTGGAATGTGCAGGCATGTGACTTTTTAATTCTTTCATTGCTTTTTAGGTTTGAAGAGTTCCTTAGCAATCATTTCCTTTAGCTTCGTTCTCAAAGGCGTTAAGCCTTCAAAAGTGCATCCCTACTCCTTGTTTGGCATTTACATTTGGTGTGTGTGTGTGTGTGTGTGTAGGCTGGGGGCCAACTTTTAATATCATTCCTCAGGCCTCAACTACCTTCTGTTTTCTTTTCTTTTGTTTCCGCTGGCCTGGAGATTACCAGATAGGGAGGCTAGGCTGCACCCAGTGATCTGCCAGGCTCAACATCCTGGGTTTACAAACTTCAGCAACACACCAGGCTTCATCTCAAGTCATCACACTTACAATGCCAGCACTTAGCTGACTGAATAGTTTTCCTAGCCCTGGCGTCTTCAGCAGAAAATCCAAGAAGACTTCGCTGATCATTAGAGAAAACCACAACTGGTCAAAACAAGTGATCAGGGAGTGCCTAACCCATCAACAAATTGCAACTTTAAAAAGTATACATTGAGCATCCACCATAGGTTCAAAAGTAAATGTAGGCTCCTGTGGCTAAATAATAACCATGCTACACTTTCAGATAGGAAGGGAAAGGACAAGATTAGATTAATTTTAGCTTTAAACGCATGAACCAACTCATCGTGGAAAAGGCTAGTTCCCTTCTCTACTTGGCCATTCCTTATTTCCCTATGGCATTGAATTTTTCCTGGAATAATTAACTCAGACAGGACAGCTCAGCTCTTGGTATAAAACCTGTCCCTCACATGTTTTTATTAAAGTTTGCTTTTAAAATAGAGGGCAGAAACCAATTTTCTCACACTGACAGCCACGATTTCAAACTATTTTTTTTAAAATCATTGATTTGTCTAATGATCAAATTTATTTCTCAAGCACTGTGCCAGGCCATTCAAAGGTGTCCATCTGATTTCTGTTGAGAAGAGATGTGGCCATATCGCACCTGTTTACTGAACTCCCTCATTCTTGGTAATGACTTACATTCAGTTTCCGTCAGTATAGGGCAATCATTAACCTCCAAATAACTCTTTGCCTTTTTGGAAAATGCCCCTATCAGAACATAGTGGTACAGTGTGGCTAACAGAGGGGTATTTTATGAGAAGCAAAAATATCCTCTGACCTTTGAATAAACATTACCTTAATCCAGCACTCTGGCTTTGTACTCTATACACTGTAGTGGTAGCGGAACTGTTCTAACAAAAAAGCCGTAAGTGAGCACAGAAATTACCCTGTAGCTCACACTGCAGTTAATCATCAACCAGCAGTAAACACACAAGAGGTGGCAGAAGATGGGGAAAGGACCTGTGGCTGTTTCTCAAATATGTAATTAGATTGAGATTTCTATATGACCATGCCTCCAAATTAACCAATTTAGCATCAAAGTTCCTGTGTACTTATTTCGCTTTGCATTTCAAAACTGATTTTTACCATGCTTCAAAATAATCTCTCAATGTAATCAGATTCAAAATAATCTCTCCATGTAATCACATTCAGACAGATCTACAACCTCAACTTGCAAGACAAATGCCATATTGCTGTGTTTCTTTTTCTGTTTTGAGACATTGTAGCCCAGGCTGCTCTCCAGCTGTCACTGGTCCTGAGTGCTAACATTTATACGTGAGCCATTTTACCTAGTTTATTCTACTGTCTCTTGACTTTTAAACTCTTGATAACTGGTTTCCTACCGCAGGAAATAAAAGTTTAACTCTGTCCATCCATCCTTCTCATATACTTACAAAGTTATATCAGATATATTTGTTAACTTCTGTTGCTGTGGTGAAATACTAGCTCACAGCTTTAGAATGTTTCAGTTCAAGCTTGGTTAGCTCCGTTGACTTTGAGCCCGAGTCAAGACAGTGTGACATGGTGGTAGGGTGAGTCAGAGGAGGCCTGTTTCCCTCACAGCAGCCAGCCACAGAGCCTGACAGGAAGGAGTCAAGGTCTCAGTGCTTTGTCAAGGGCATGCCTCTGCTCACCTAAATTTCTCCTACTAGACTCCAAATCCTAAAGGTTCCAGCAGCTCCCAATAGCACGATAGGTGTGGGACCTTACTGTCAACATGAGTCTTTGTGGGAAAGTAAGGATTGAAATTAGCAATGTTCAGGTCACATAATTTCACCTGTGCCAACATTCAGGCCTTACGTTGCTGTGCTGTATTGGTAGACCCTACAGCTGCACTCCACGGGCTTGTCATTGCATTACCTCACTTGGATTTTCTAAGTCCATGGAATTAATAGTTTCATAATTATTTGCTTCATTTTCAGTGTCCCATCACTAATTCTCTTCCAAACTCTACCAGATCTGAGTTTCCTCTGATTATAGTTAACTATATCACAAAGGTTGTACTTTTTCATTGGTTTTATATTTTTATATACTTGTTTAAATATAATTACATTATTTCCCCCATTTTCTTTCCTCCCTCTAATATGTCCCATACCCTCCTACCCCCTCTCAAATTCAGGAGCTCTTTTTCTTAATTGTTTTTGATATATTTTGATATATATATATGAATACAGCCCACAGAATCAGTTTAGTGTTGCTTGCATGCAGTACTTCAGGCTGACCACTTGGTATTGGATAAGGAACGAAGGGCCTTATCTCTGGGGTAGACTAACTCTCACACCCTGAATATCCCTTAGTTGTCTGTAGTTCTTTGTCTGGGGGTGGGTCCTAGTGAGATGTCCCTCTTCTGTGTTAGCATGTCTATTGGTGATGTCATTGTTCTCTTATCTACTCTATTTTAGTATCATAGATAGAGCTCTCTTGTCATTTCTAGGGGACACAATTCACAGCAGACTTTCTAGTCCCCTGGCTGTTACATTATTTTCATTCCCTGAGCCCTTTACATGGGAGTTGTATTGTAGAAGTGTCCCTTGAGGTTGGGCACCTCATAGTCAGTTGTTCTTTGCATTTTGACTAATTGTGGTTTTTCTGTAATCGTCTCTGTGTTGTAAAGAGAGGCATGTTTGATGAGGCATGAGAGCTGTCTTACCCAGGGGTATCAGAAAAAGGATTTACAGTTAGAAGTTATGCTGAATTTTTCATGTTGTACAGATAAGTTTTCCTCTGAGATCCATGGTATCACTTTCCCCAGAAGGTTGGCTAGGCTTCCATTTCCAGGCATGATTTACAGCCTGTTGAGTAGGCTCTAAGTCCAGTTAGACAGCTATTGGCTGCTACCAGGAGGTAAGGGTACCCATGGGATATCATGCCATGCTAGTCATTTTTGTGGTTCATAGACATTAATATACACATATATCATCATCATCTATATATATGCTTAGATTAATATTATATGTAATTTTGGAAAATAAAAAGGATACAATTCCTTATGACTATTTCAAGCATACTTAGTGAATCCTTGAAATTCGGACATCCTCTCCAGAACCTTCCACTCTCCTGTTGACTAAGTTGCTGAACAGCTGTATTCTTGAGTCTTTTCACCATGGCTCTAAAACTGTTCTTTGCTTGTTTTTCTGATTTGAACCTTGCCTCTTGGATTTTAAATCCTTGCCATTCATTTTTATTCATTCCTTTCTTTTACAGAAAACAAATTTTAGTAATTCCCTAGGAAAGGATACAATGAGAATAAATATCTTTAAGATTTTGTGTTCATAGAAATCTCCTGCTTTCATATTTAAATGATAACTTACACACATGCTCAAGTGTAGGGAGAATTTAAATTTGAGAAAAATTTTCCCATTATCTTCTGAACTCTAGCTTCCAAGTTGATAAAGTCAGTGCCTTTCTGATTCCAATTCATTTGTACTTGACCTCACTTGTGGTTTTATTAGTTTCTTCATCATCGTGTGAAACACTGAGTGTACTTCAAAGTATTTTGAAGCTCCCTACAGCCGTGCTATGATGTATGTGTGTTCTCTTTCACTCTTACTAATGCACTTACGTCTAGAAAGTTTCTTACACCTCTCCTCTTCCTCCCACCGTGTCTCCACTGTCATTAACTTCACCGCCTGAATCTCGGGCGGTTCCTCCATCATCGCATTATTCTGCAACGCATTAGTCACCTAACCCAGATGATTCTCTAATGTTTCTGCCTTTTGACTACTTTCTACTTTAAATCTTTAAAAGAGAGAGAGAGAGAAACCTTCTAGGATGTACTTATATGAATCATTATTACAAATATTATATTTGAAAAAAATAAACTTCACATAGTTTA
Organism: Microtus ochrogaster; assembly: GCF_000317375.1. Lineage (NCBI taxonomy): Eukaryota > Metazoa > Chordata > Mammalia > Rodentia > Cricetidae > Microtus > Microtus ochrogaster. The sequence continues at coordinate 13,963,904 of NW_004949095.1, forward strand.
AGAACAAAGTAAAAGATACTAAAAATATATAGACTCTCCACATGGATCCAGTTTTCATTCTCTGTACCTGCCTCTCCTTGTGTTGTTGGATATTATTATTATTATTAATCTGTATTTATCCGAGTTTCTTTATGCAGATACAACAAAAATATGAATGCATCTACTCTTCCAAAGCAATGCATTATTTCCTTTTGATCTTCTCCCTACCTATTGTGACTTTCCCCAGCAAAATCATTATCCAGACACAGAGGACACTGGGAGGAAGGAGGGTAGAGTCAGAGGTGTTATCAGCAGACACAGAGGAAGCAGGAGATGAACGCGCCATGCTAATAAGAGCACCGCCACATGACAGAGCATAAGGAATATGGGTTAACTTAAAATGTAAAATCTAGTTAATAATAAGCCTGAGCTACTGACCAAGCATTTATAATTAATATAAGTCTCAGAATGATTATTTGGGACCCGGAGGTTGGGACAGGAAATGTCTATTTACACATTTCCAGATTAATACCCTCATTTATTTTTATAAATTCAGATTTTTTTTGAAGTGCCCATGAATTATTTCAGAAAATGTGAGTTATAATGTAAAAAACTACCACAGAAAAGACATTTGGTATACTGTTATTGTTTATATAAAATTACTAAAAGTGTTGTCATTGTAGTAGAATAGTAATTTAGGGTACCCTCGGTAGAAGTAGAACAGAAGTTCAGGCAGGAAGAAAGCATACTGAATAAACCTGAAGAGAAGTAAAAGGCATGCAATCCTCTGACCACTAGAGAGTTAAGGCTTGGAAAGTACCAGAACTTCTTAATTTACTGATACCAGTATATAGGATAATTTCCATCAATCCACTAAGTGCTTATGCACGAAGCTTCCTGATTTCTAAAATCTAAGGATTTCTTGGTAGTCAAAGTGAATATATCCTCTTGAGTGTGCAAAATGCAATTTTTCTTCCAGTTATGTTTAAATAGCTAGAAATTTCATTCAAACATTCCTTCCACAAATGTATCTATTTACTTAGGTATGTGTGTATATATGAATGTATATATGTATTTATATTATATAAATATAATATTCATATATTATATATGAATGTATATATGTATTTTATATGTATTTACATGAGCCTTTGGATGTCTGAGTGATTTGAGGGGATCTTTTATTAGTTACAGGATCACTTGCATTGGGATGCTTAACCCAGATCAGTGGCTCTCCACATAGACTTCACAACTGGAATCTTCCTAATATTTTTATTCTGAAGTTGTAGACCACAAACCTAAGTTACCCTTCTACTGCAATGCTAGCACTCATAGTGATTTTATAAAAAACAGTAACATTATCAGTGAATAGTACACGAAATGTCTATTAAGTGGCATCATCAATAACTTTTACATTGTAAAATTCCTAGTCCTCACTACAAGCGTGAAAGTCACATTTAACGATAGGGAAAACAGAGCTCTGAGAACTTAAGCTGCCTAAGGTCACAGTGACAGCAAATGGCACAGGGGACATTGATGGAGGCTGGTGGGTTACTTGAGCCTGGGATAACTTGCATTTGTAGCTCATGATCACAAAAGTGCATCACTGTACAATTCTTTCTTTTTTGTAAACCTCTTGAGGTACAAGCGTAGAACTGTGAAGGCCTCAGGCGATGATCCTATAATACCAAAATGCCATTTGCTCTTTCTGTGAGTTGTATCCTTTACAGACCTTGCCTTGGGGATGCTCAGACCCACACAAGTCAGGGGCACCACCTGTCTTGGGCATCCCAGACCACCTTGAGCCTTGAAGATTTTTTTTTCTTTTCTGTAAAGAACTTTTTAGTGATTTTTCTTTACAAGGTCAAAGGGAAAAGAAACATCTCGGTGTTCCTGACCCCACCTTCCCCGGCTCACTAACTTCTCTGTGTCATCCCTTACTTGGAAAAATGAATCTGCTTAACTTTTTCTGGGCTTTCTTTAGCCTGGTGCTTTGGTTTCAGGTATACCCCATGCCTCGTCTCCACATCACCCAGTGAAAACAATGGAATGAAGTATGAAGAAAGCATACCCAAGTGCAACACGGCAGCTATCGTGGTTGAACTGTGTCCCTCCAAATAAACCAGATAATTGAAATTTTAATCTGCACTACAATGGACCTGAAAGTCCAATATGAATGGTGTCCTGGAAGAGTCCAAGAATAAAAATAAGAATATAAAAAAATTCTAGAAATAGGAAGGTAGAAATAAAGAAATACAAAGCGGTAAACCTAGGAGAATGAGAGCAGACTGTGAGCAGCTGCTTAGGCAGCTTAATGATTGACTATTAACAGTGGGTTTCTTTGCTTCACAGCACAGAGTGCTGTCTGCAAGGCTGAAGCGGCCCTCTGCAAACTGAGGGTCAGCTTTTAGATGGCACCCTCCCCCCCCAGCTGCTCAAGATCAGCAACTGATGTGAGCTGAATTAACTTTCAAAAGATGGGATGTACCTGACATTTTGGTCATGCATTGTTCCCTACCCTTCCCTGCTACACAAAGCTGACAGTATCAGGGAGTGTAGAGCTTCCATCCGGAAGTACCAGAGAGAAACAATGGGCTAAATACCAACACTAGTTCAACTGAAAACCCCTATTAATGGAAATGGTAAGAAAAGGCAAGTTGTATCTGAGTTTTACTTCAAGATTGTAAAAATTCTTTAGTTCATGCCTAGTGCTTGCTTCTTGCTATAAAAGGGGGAATTCAGAAACCGCCTATTGCCACAGCTGCAGAAGCCCATCTCTGGCTGTGGTCACAGTTATAGCTGATTGGTGATTTTCTTTTTTCTTTTTCTGGAATAAAGTTTGCTTCCGGTTTAATAGACTTTGGTGGCCTGTCCTCATCTTTGCACAGCACCAGGACCCAAAAGTCCTGATAGGAGGGGAGAAAATTGGGTATGGAGACAGACAGAAACATGGAAGCTATGTAAAGTGAAGTTCTAAGAAGTCAGCTGTCTACAAAACAAAGAAGAGCCTGGTGGCCTGAAACATCCTTCTCACAGCCCAGGAAAGAAGCAATCTGCTGACATTTGACTTTAGATTCCAACCTTCAGAACTGCAAGACAATACATTTCTGTTGCTTGAGGCACCCGGGGCCTTTGTTGATGGACATTCAGGCTAGCTGTCACAGTGGGTGAGCATGGAGGAAGTCAGCCTGCAGGAGAGCATCCTGATGGAGCCAGTGCTGTCTGTGCCTTGCTGAGGAAGCACACAGCAGGGATGGAGGGCCTCCAGGGAGCCATCCACAGGGCTGTGCAGGCTCTGGAACCCTCTCCTGGGGTCTCAGAAGGAAGCTGCTGAACTGCCAGCATCTGGCTCTTTCTCCAGCTTAGGGGGCCTAGTCTCTCTGCTGTCATGCCAACAGAGGATGTCAGAGAACTGGGCGTTTTTTTCTCTCCTGCTAAAAGGCCATCAGGTTTAAGGCTCCTAAGCCAGCACTTAAGAACAGGTTTACCTTCTTGAAATGTTCACTCTAATGTGAGTTAGTCCAGGCACTCTTCTTTCCCATACTTCTAAGGCAACAACCTGCTTCTATCAGCGAGAACATCCTTATGTATCTTGAAACATTTACCATAGTGTGTAAGTTCAGTAACTAATATGTTTTTGTTCTTCCTTGAGTCAGAAATGGTGATACTCCTTCAGGCTCTGAGTTGGAGACTGTCTGTCCCCTGCCTATTCCACCCTCCACGTCACCTGCCCCACCATCACAGATAGCCTCCTGGGAGCTCTGGTAGTCATTTCATCATCCATGGTTTTTAACAACAATGAAATAATCTCTTATTTGCCACTGTCTGCCTGAGTGAAGGGGACACACAGAGACTCTTTGTCCATGTTTACAAAGCAAAGTACATTAGAGAGAAGCTTCATAGGGTTCGAGATTGACACTTTCCCAGGCCCCACTGCTGAGGAGATGGAATATGCTTAATAAACACACACTGAATACAGATCGTGTTTAGAAAGCTCTCAAAGAAGGATGCATTTATAATATTTCTTTAACTGAAAGCCTAGGAGGAGATAGGCAGACAGCTGAAAGCCAACAAGAGTGTCACCGCTGACAGACATAGAACGCGGTGGTGACTCTTCTCCTCCCTGCCTCTGGAAACTGCTGACAGAAATTGCATCCACTGTGGCCTCCCCTGAGGAGCAAACCAAGCTCTGACCAAACTTTTTTCAAAGTTAGATGTTTATGCTAATGCGATAGAGGTCACACCAGACACACCCCCAGTTATTCTCTGTGCTCAGTTCCTGTTGGAAGGAAGAGTGAAATGAGAAACACTCCCAAGAACACAGCACGGTACAAAACAAGGAACTTCACAGAGCCCAGGAGTGAATCTTGGCTCTGCTTCTTTGCTTTATTAGATGCTGTGAACTTGGGCACCTTCACCCCTGTATTTTTTAAGTGAGAATTTCATACATGTATACAATGTGTTTGATGAAATCCGTGTCCCATTTCCTCTACCCCCTCTAATTCTTCCCCTAGCCCCTCTACTACTTTTCTTCCCAACTTTATGATCTCTCTGTCTCCTTGTCTCTCTGTCTCTCTCTCTGTGTATCCATGTCCACAGCCCCCCCCCCCAGTCCACTTAGTGCTGCCTATACATGCCTGGATATACCACCATCTACCAGAAAGTGGGTAACCATTTAAGGGCCACATCTCTGAAGACAATTGACTCTCCCAACAGCCATCAGTAGCCAGTAGCTCCTCATCAGCTGGGTGTAAGACTTCATGAGCCTCTCTTCCACCCACGCTGGGATTTTAGTTGGCTTGATCTTGTTCAGATCCTGGGTATGCAGTCACAAATCACTTTCCTAGTGTTTTATGAAAAGGAATACATACATGAACTGAGAGATTTGTGAATTGTAAAGTGACCCTCCATTTCCTCTTTCTTTCCCAGGTCACTCCAGCTCTGTGCACACAGCCCGATGACATGTACGTAACCAAACCAAGCAGAGGTTATTGGTTATCCTGAAAAAGGATATTTTCAGGAGATGATTCAGCAACTTTCTAAACACTGAACTAGCTGCCAGATGCGATGTCCAGCAGCGCTGCTGTTCTCTCTCCTTTCTCTTTCCCTTCAGTTCTCATCATCTTCAAATACACCAGATGACATATGGAAGTCCTTCACCTTCATCATTTCAGGTTTTATGCCAATCTCCACGAATACAAGGTTGTTGTTGTTGTTGCTGCTGCTGTTGCTCCCCCCACCCACTCTGGCATGGCTTGGGCCCAGTCACTTGTTGCCATGTACATTAATACAGATGGTCTTCATCCTATCACGTCTAGACTTAGGGTTTTCAGTTTCGCTGTGATATAACAGTGATACACAGTCAGTATAAATCTGACTTAAGGTTTTGATCTCTGGTCCTCTTCCTGGCTATGGATACATAGCATATCACTCTATAGATGCTGGGCAGTAGCAGTGGGTTGACATTCCTACTTACACACTACTAAGAAGCTAAACAACAATTGTGTTTGTGTACTGTGTTGCCAAGGTATGTCATTTGGTAGGTGTGATGGTTAGTGTCGATTATCAACCTGACAGACTTTATAACCACCTAGGAAATGGGCCTCTGGGAGATTATCTTGATTACACAATTGATGTACAAAGACCCTTCTTAATTGTGGGTGGGATCATTCCCTGGGTGTGTATAAAATGCAGTGTGTAAAATGAAGAGAATGTATGAGCATGTGCCCATGTTTCTGCTTCCTGGTTGTAGATGTAATGCCACCAGCTACTTAAAGCTCTTGTTGCCTTGACTTTCCCACTGGTCGGCTGACAGTCGATCCTTAGAGCTGAGCCAGCACAAGCCCTTTATCCAAAGTCAAGGATTATGTGTTTACAAAAACTCTTATTCATTCTGAATCTTCACAGAGCAAGGCGAGAAGTAGGGACAAACTGTGCTCTGAGAGCTGGAGAAGGAGAAGTGAGATCATGCTTCGTGTCTGTCGCTTGAGCATTGAAAAAAATCTAAGTGCAATGATAAGGTAAACTCTAGAAGAATTCAGGTTAGTAAGTCAGGTATCTGAAGAGGATTTTGCTTTTGGTATAAGATCTTTGAATAACAGTATAAACAAACCTAGGAGTTCTGAACTCCATCTAGCTCTGTTTCTGATTATGTCTACATGTAGCGGAAACCCTTCATGCTGCCTGGAGACCATACTTGGCATGAAGACTTGGTTTATAATTGTGAGACCAGGGCATTTTCTTTGAGGCTTACCCTTGATGTCTTCCTTCCTCTGGTGCAATGTGCCTATTGCTTCTCTTGGGACAGACACATGTCGACATGCATGGTCAAACCATCTTAGGCTGCAGCACTCACAGTCACTGGGTCTGTGTACACCTTACACTTCTGGAGCAGTGAACAATGGGAAAACCTGTAGGAGTTGTGCAAAGAGTGAGTAAAGATGTGAACAGACGGGCAGAACCTCAGAGAGGTGAGTCTTCTCTGGGTAGCATCTTGGAGTTTGGATCTGTGCTTCTACACTTTATGCTATTGTTTTCATCAAAATAGTCTATCCTTACTCCTTCTCCCCACTTCTCCTTCTTATAGGAGCTTGAACTTCTCTGACAGTAGAAAGCATAAGGAACAAATGTGCCTAAATGTGTTGCCTCCCCAGTGCCATTTGCATTTCAAGAGGCTTCTGAGCACTCTAAACACAAGTCAAATGAACAAATCTCTAGTTATTCAAGAGGAATCATTATGGATCTCTAAAGAAATCATCTAAGGAAAAAAAATGTTTAGTCAGTGCAGTGAGGTGGCTCTTTCTATAACACTGAATATGTTATGGAAATGACAATTTCTAAAGATTCTATTTATTATAATGCTAAAGACCAACCAAGGCATTGACTATGTAATACTACCACTTCTGAACACCCATTACTTACCCCCTCCCTACTTTCACAAAATACAGGCGTTGAAGCCTTTGGTTATAGATTTGATTATTTATTTCTCTTGCCAATGTGATGCACCTGTTATGTGACAGGCACTTCTCTGGACTCTTAGGGTACATTAAAGAACAGCACAGATAGTAAGCTCCACCCTCATGGAACTTGTATTCCAGCTCAAGCAGCAGACAATGCATGCATGATACATACAAATATAAAAAACGTGTATTCTGTATCACATAAGAAAAAGCACAGTGAATAGAGTCAGGCAGATTCGAGTTCATTGGTGCAGGTGGTGCTGTCACACTGTAATGTTGATGAGGTGGCCTGATCATGTCATTAACGGGAGGTCAAGCAGTAAGCCTAGCAGATACTTTGGGAAAGAAAGTTGGAGAAAATCTCTGTGGGGAACAGGTGTGTGTGTGTGTGTGTGTGTGTGTGTGTGTGTGTGTGTGTGTGTGTGTGGTCTGACCATGCAAAACCAAGAAAAGAGGGTTCTTGGAGTAGGGTCATCAAAGGAAGAGTTGGAGGAGTATATGTTTAGTCATGGTTCCGTACAGCAACAGAGCCATTGGAACACATACATTACATTAATATATAACATGTTTGTAATTACTTAATTATATAATATTATGATGGGGCCCACAAAGATACGCAGTAATGACAGCTGACATTTGGAAGGCAACCCACGAGAGATTTACACATCTGATGGAGGTTAAGTTCATGTGGGCATGGCCTGTGAAAAGCATTGCCTTTTGAATAGCTGGTTGCAAATTCCCTTGTGTGGTAATATGCTCCTTTCCTAACTCAGCCTCCAGACTCCAGCAGTGTATGCCTGATCTGTCAGCTACAACCTTCCTGGGTTCTGTTAGGATGACTTCTTCCGACACTGTAGTTTCTGGCCTATAATGAATTGGAACTGACCTGAACCCTGGGAGGAAGTCAGCAGAGTAGGCCTCTGTTGGCTTTTGATAATATTATACTGTATTGTACATCTCATATTCTACCACATATTAATATATATGCTACATATTATATAGGTATCATATGATATATATCATGTTACACATTGCATTATATTGTATGTTATATAATGCATATGATATGCCATACATATATATCATTATAAAAGGAGATTCACTAATTATCTTACATGACTGGAGGCTGGATAGTCACACAGGGTCTATCAGCATACCAGAGAGCTAATGAAACAATAGCTATGTAGTCCAAGGAGAAAGACAACTCTGAACAAGAGCCCATGTTGAGAGTCTGTGCTGCAGTCTGACGTTCATTATTGATGGTGACAGCAATAGTCACACCTGCTCAGAAAGAATTGAGCCTACGAGCACTTGATGGCGTCCTCCTTCTTCCTTCTTTGTTCCACTGGGTCCTCAGTCTACTGAATGGTCCTGTCCACATTCTGGCTGAACCTTCTCAATTATGTCCCACACGGAGTCACCTCTGGAAGCTCCCTCACAGATTCACGAAAGTGTGTTTGACTTATCTCTAAAGACTCTCTTAACCCAGTCAGTGGACAGTTATGATTGACCAGCACAATGTGCTGGCTTGAATGAGAAATGATCCCCATCATCTCATGTATTTCTACACCTGATCCTTAAGGGATGGCAGTATTGGGAAGGCCATGGAACCTTTAGGAGATGGAACCTAGCTAGAGGACGTATGTTATTGAGGGCAGGCTTTGAGGGCTCTACGCCTTGACTTGATTCCTGTGCCCTCCCCCAACCTCTAAGTCTTGTGTGAGGGTGAAAATGATACCATCCAGCTTCCTGCTTCTCCCACTGTGCTTTCCCTGATTGTTGCTCTGCCTTTCATGCCATCATGGGCTCCATTCCTCTAAATCATAGGCAAAACAAACTCTCTCTTCCATATGTTGCTTTTGGTCTAGGTATTTTATCAGAGCAACAAAACCCTAACTGATAGAGACAGGTTGACCATTGGGGATTCATGTAAGGGCTGGGGTTTTCCCTCTGAGTGGAAAGCAGAGCCAACACAAGTTTGGATCAAGGAGGGATTCAGATTGTTGAGGCACTAGTGTTTTGCAGAGGAACAGTGGAGCCACCAGAAATGTTGGGTGGCAATTCCAGTATTCCAGGCTACGGGGGATAGTGACTGGGGTGGGCAACACTTCTCAGAGTCAGGCATAATTGGAATTGGGATGTTTTAACCGTTAATTCCGCAAGGCTTCCTGATGAATTCTTTAAGTGTGGGAGACAAATAGGATTAACTCCAAGGTTTTGGTCCATTAAACTGAAAAGGAGGAAGACTATGAATACAATGGGTTTGGAGATGGCGAGTGGGGAAGATTGGGCATTGTCATATTAAGTTTAAAATATCTATTGATATTAAAATATAAGATATTGAGTTAACCACATGAGGCAGCTTTCAGAGCTTCCAAAGCGTGTTCCTGTCTCACATACTGGACATCAACATTGTACTGGAAAGCCACGGCTTCATACATATCAAAGGTGATAAGCCTCCACTACTTCTAAATCTAGCTACTTTCTGGTTTAATTTCCAGAAAAAGTTTCAGTGAAGACAAGGAGCAAGGACTTGATATTTCTCCAAATATATAAATAAGTAGCACTTCTAATGACCTTAGAAGTTGTCTTTAGTTAGGGTATCTATTGCTGTGAAGAGATTTCATGACCATGACAACTCTTATAAAGGAAAACATTTAACTGAGGTGGCAGCTTGCCGTTCAGTCCATTATCATCATGGTGGGCAGGATGACAGCATGCAGGCGGTCATGGTGCTGGTTACATTTTGATCAGAAGGCAGCTGGAAATGGTCAGTATGTCATACCAAAGGAGACCTCAAAGCCCAACCCCCACAGTGACACATTTCCTCCAACAAGGCGACACCTACTCCAACAAAACACTTCCTAATAGTGCCACTCCCTGTAGGACTTATAGGGGCCAATTACGTTCAAACTACCACAAAAGTTCACATAGAATATTATAATGGCTTAATTACAAGAGGCAGGTATCTTCCCTTTGTTAGGATTAAATTCACGTCTTCATATTAACTGACTATCAGAGCACTACAAATTTACTTTCATTTTGTATTTGACTCAACTGCTGTGATAGCACATTAAAAGAAATGTATATAAAATATAATATAACTCTCTAATAATAAGACATCATTTTGGTTTCATGTTTCTTCTCATTATTTTGAACTTTATATAAAAGCATTGGTTAGGATATTTTGCAGCTATGTGACTCAGCACTAAGATTCCATAGTGTAGCAGGGATAAGGCACAATTGTAGAACCACTTAAAGAGAAGCAGAGTGATTCCACTGTAATGTTATTCTGCTAATACTTTAAAAAAAAAACACTTGCTGATCATCATGGTGGACATAATAGTACCTGATCCTGAGGGTTTATGCACGATCTTTGGGTGTTTTTGTTTTACTATTAAGTGTCTTACATTTTAAATCTATGAACTACCGAGTACTTTTCTTATATGCACACATTCCCTTGTCATTCTTTCAAAATTCATTTTTTAATTTTTAATTATGTGTATGTCTGCCAGTGGGTACGTGCATGAGACTACAGGTGCCTGTCGAGACTAGATGGTGGTATCCGATTCCCTTGCATGAGGGTTACAGAAAGTTGTGAGTCACCTGACATGGGTTCTTGGGACTGAATCCAGTTCTCTGCAAAAGCAGGAAGTACCCTTAATGACGGATCCACCTCTCCAGTCCCCATCTCATTCATGATTTGATATGTCTAGTGATGGAAACAAGAGATAAGAACAAGTAAGGCAGTTTTAGGAGCAGGTTAATTCCTGTCCTTGGTCAACAACAGGAAGTATCTTTGGTCCTGTGTGGGCTACAGGCCAGGGATGCCAGAGGGAGCTCTGGTTTCTTTTCTCTCCTCTCCTAAGTAATCACCTCTACTGGAAGCCATATGAGAGGATGTGACCGAACTTCCAGCCCCAGACACTAATCCTTCCCAGTCAACAGCTTGGAACTGGATCTCCAGATTTTCTGGGTGGAAACAGGTTATTTCCCGATTTTAGTCCATCTAAATGATTTTAGTGTCTGAACTCTTGAAGGAGATATGTTAGGAAGCAGGACAAAGATTAATATCACTAAGGCCATTGCGGATGGGTCTGTCTCTCATTGTTTGGCTTTGGTCCCAGCTTCTCATTCTTTTGGTAACAGTAGAAAGGTAAATATCAGCTTTGCCACTCCTTAAGTCTCTTGGTCAACAGAATCAAATGCCTGTGGCCCTGGATAGAACATGATATTATGATCTGTTCCAAAGATTAGCACATTATCTATATTATTATCTCCTTCTTTAAGAGTTAATCCCTTTGGGTCTGTCAACCATTTGGGGCAACAGACCACCCCTCAAGAAGACTGATGCATTTTGAGCTAAGAATATGGGAAGGATAATTATTCCTTTAATGAGACATTGCACTTATTTTTCCCAGAAACCCCTGCTCCATGCAGCTGCTTGTAATGTCTCCACCACGTGATTTGCCCACTTTTTCTGAGTACTAACTCAGAAAAGCATAACTTTTTCTGGTTCTTCTATTTCTTTATGTTTGGAATCCTGCCCAAAAGCTTAACCAGGCTTTCTTCAGTACTCTGGGCTTTCTTGCTCTTTCTCTGACCCCACTTCCCCTCTGCCATGTAGCCGCTTGCTTGCCAAGCTACACGGCAAAGGGCATGGCTTTTCCTCTTCTCCATATCCATCTTCCTCCTCTCACAGCTGTCAAGACTTGCAGTTTGCTTACCCTGTTGTTTTTCCTTTAAATTGTAGCAAAATTGTCTTCAATCTTCCTTTGTATTAATTTCTATTTAAAATTATTTATCAAGCTTAAGAACCCCAAGGAGAGAACTCTAAGTTTTCTACTTTCTACAATTTCTTAAAGAGAAAGAATAGTTCATGACTGTTTGGTGGCATGGGTGAGGGAAAGATGCCCTTCCCCTTTGCTACCCATTGCAAGCTAGGGAACTAGCCCTGGGGTCATGAGCCTTGCTCTCCACCAGCTACAGCACAGGAAAACAGGCCCTGCACCTCACCTGGGCAGCACACTAGAGTTGATCCTGTTGTCAGAGTAGCAGGTGAACCAGACCCAAGGGTTTGAGAGTGGGAGGGCTGACCCTAACCCCCACCCATATATCCCCTGCAGCAATCAGGAGAGAGGGCCCTGCATCTTGCCTGGGAAAAACAGTAGAGCTGACCCAGGTGATATGAGAGAGGGGGACCCTGATCTGAGGGCCTCAGCCCTTGCTGTAGGCTACATTGGAGGAGCTAGCTGAGGCAGTGCTGGAGAGCTCTCAGTAGTGACAATGAGTGAAAGCCAGGGAGCTGACCAATCCAACTTCCAGGCCCAGAACCAGGGCTATGAGTTGGCCCACTCCAGCATCCACTGAATCTATGAACCGTTGGAACATGTGAAGGGGATGAATCTACAGATCCAAAACAGCAGAATCTCCATGACACAGGACAACAGCAAGGTATCCAAGAGGAGCCCCAGTGAGAGCACATTATCAGTGGTATATCAAAAACTAGAGACCTCAGAGTCAGACCAGTGATTCATGCCATTGAACTCTTGCAAGTAAAGATGAACAAACTAAAGGGTAAACTGTGTGTCTGTCTCAATGGACCACATTATAGCTTCCATGACCAGATTCTTTCTTTCTTTCTTTCTTTCTTTCTTTCTTTCTTTCTTTCTTTCTTTCTTTCTTTCTTCCTTCCTTCCTTCCTTC
>NW_004949095.1:13976647-13981175 GCF_000317375.1 Microtus ochrogaster
TCTTCCTTCCTTCCTTCCTTCCTTCCTTCCTTCCTTCCTTCCTTCCTTCCTTCCCTTCCCTTCCTTTCTTCCTTTTTTGTTTGTTTCTGTGTTTGGTTTTTGGTTTTTCTTTTCAATTTGGTTTTATTTTGGAAGGTTGTAAGGGTAGAAGGCAGATGTGAGGGGCCAGGGAGATAAGTGGGATCGGAATGTATGAAATTTACAAAGAACCAATATAAGTTAACAAATAGTTTACTTCATGTGACTTAAGATCTCACTTGCACTTCAGTGTGAAGAGAAATCATTTGTTGGCCTAATAAAGTCCCCGTGTTGTGGTCAGATTTCAGCAAAGCACAGTGCGTTCCACCTCTACTGTCTGCAATGAAATTTGTGATAATAGCATCAGATAGACTGGAGCACAGTGACATTTTAGCAATAACCTTAATAGAATGTGTCTGCTAATGTGATTGACAGTTTAAATGCTAGTAGAAATCTAGTCAGCTTTTCAAAATTATTGTCTCGACTAAAACCTTTACCCAGCTCTCATTTTCTTAAAAAATGCCAATTCAATCAGAAGTATTCAAGGAAAAGTAAAAAAGAAATTCAAACTTTCTTTTAAAGTTAAGAAAACTAAACTTAACCCACTACTTTGGCACATAAGCTGTCTTCTGCTTAGTTTAGTATTCTGGCATATCCAGAAATGCATTATGGACTATTTAGTATGAGAACCGTATGTGTGTTTTAATCTACAGCATTCACGTTGCCTATCTGTGGAGCTTCATTATCATAGATATTCATATTACTTGACAACTCACAAACAGCAAGAGAAGCTCTATTATGATACTTCTCTGTGTGTCTCCAGTTTCCTTTGAAGACTAAAAATAATGTTAACAAGAATAGAAGTTGCTTCATAGAACCTTCATAGGCAAGCAAAATACAAGCACCATCTATTCCAATCCATGTCATTTACGGTTGAGGAACTCCGAGCTCATCCAGTGAGTCAAAACCAGTCGATGGCCAGAACGGGGCCAGAAAAGGAGACCTGTCCTCCCCCAGTTCCCTTTACTTTCTTACAAGAGATAGATCTAACCATGGCTTCCTAGAAGACAAGTGGTAAAGAAGAAAAGTTGAAAGGTAAATGAAGGTCAATATATTAAGAATCCCTGGATAGATTCAATACTTAGGGCACATTACTGAAGAGTTCTCCAGTCCTTTGCTGCTCTTACAATGTGAACACATCGTGCTGGAGTTCTCGGTTCTAATGCCAGAGGTGTGTTCTAGCTGGTAGTCTACTTCTCATCATGCACCACTTTCATTACTTCAAGACTATCTAAACTTGATGGACTAGAGAATTCGGAGCCACGTTTCCTTAGTTGAAATTCTGCAGAGAATTTGCATTGTCTACACAGGTCAAAGACTTTGCTTAGTCCTGTCCACGTCTTCACCTTATCTCTTACACTGTCTAGATCTTTTTAGTTTCATTATGCGACTTGGTTATAGCTTCTACCAGGCATTTGAGCTTTGCTCTCCCTTGCACCAAAGTGTCTTCATTATATAACAGCCTTATTTCACTTTCCTGGATCATTTTTGAGGCTTCAGGTAACATTTCAGCTAGCTCTCAGAATACCTCCAGTGTTCCCCAACTTCCTGAATATTATTCTTTTGACCTGATTAGGTATTTTTCTCTGCATAATTACTCACTGTTTTTAAAACAGATAATGATAAAACACTGTGTTACTTGACTACTCTATCTAACTTACCGTGGGATTCTTGCAGGTTTAATTTACCGCAAGCATAAGCTCTGGCATAGTGTAAGAGCTTGATATGAACTCCATGAATGTCATTGGAATAATTAAATGATGAATAATTAAATGAGCTAATATAGACAAAATGCATAGACTAGTAGTTGGCATACTAAACATAGAGCATGCCAAGGAATAAATGAATAAGCTTATGTGTCCCTTTGAGTCATGAACATTATACTTCAACAGGAGTAAGAGAACAAATAAACATTCACAAGAATTTGAGAGGAGAACTGAGAAAAAGTTCAATTTGGTTAACTTTCATGAAGATTTTTGACTGGGGACATGCCTTATATTGGTCCTGCAAAGAGATCTAAAGTAAACTGTGTAAAAAATCACAGGCTTTGTCCAGACAGTTTCATGGAAGCTCCCTCGGTGTACAAAGAACGTAGCCTGCTGCTACTGTTCCAAGAGGGCTGTCTTCCTTGCTCCTAGGTATTCATCAAGACTTGGTCTTTGACAGTTTTATGCCTCATGCATCCACTAGGGGTCTAACTTTTAAATACAGTATGCTCGTTGCAGTGTTGGATTCCTGGGGGAAACAGTTCCATTTCCTTCTTGGCTGTAGTGAAAGTTGTTATGGTCTGTGTAAGGGTTCACAGTCAGCCAAGCTCCCATCAGACTCTGCAGAGCAGGAATAAATTAAACTTCTTAAGGAGAGTACTTTTCCCCTGGCCTATGTCACTTTTCCACTTTTACCAGAAACGGGTGGCTAGCATCAGCAATTCAAACATCTCATCCTTTTGTAGAGCGGTTTATATAGGTTACCATCTGAAAGTAGCAGCTGGACCCAGTTCATTCTAGTACTGACTACATTTTTTTTTTACATTTTTATTTTTGCATGGTATAAATTTGGACTTTTGAAATTCTTTCTCTTTTTCCCGTTTCCCACCAGCTGCCATTCTAAGAGGACCACAAATTCTGGAGTTCATCTCATTCCCACTCAAAGTACAGTACACTGTTGATAAACTTATTCCACACAGTACCCATTAGTCTGTTTCAGAACCGTCAGCTCCCCTTTAGGATATGTTGTTAACTTATATTGGAAAAATTAAAGTTAATATTTTCATAATCCTTTGCATTTGCTAATATTTTCACAAACACTTTGGTGCCTAGACTTTGCAGTTTATGGTGTAGGAATTAATTTATCTCATTCATTTTGCATTCCAATGACTCCTCAAGGTCACACAGGAAGAAAATGTCAATGATAGGATGATAATTCTGGCTAGGGGTATATGCTCTAATTTACTAGAAATTAACATATGATATCAGTCATTAAAGCATCCTAGAAGATAACTCTCCATGGGCATCTGTTTCCTTGGACTGGTAGATTCTTAGACAAGCAAATTAAAAGGTTAATTTGAGAATAAGCCATGCTGTGGGGGAAAGTGAATGTTTGCAGACCAATAGAATGACTTATTTTCTTCCTGGAAGTTTTAAATATCATGATATTAATTAATGCACTGTCATCATGCTGGTTATTCTCTATGTAAAAGGAAAACGTGTCTTGGCTTATTGCCACTTTCTCATTTTTGCTTCTAACATAATAGAAAATGGATATACTGTCTAGAACACATTTTCCATTCTTCTTTCTGTGATTTACTTTTTCTTTTCTTGTTTACTTTTTTAAAAAAATCTTTACTAATAATTTATTATGAGACAGTTACTTTATATGTTTCTGAGAATATAGATGAAATTCCTTGCTCCTGGATATGTTTAAAATTCAAATATTTGCACACAGCTTATATTTAGTCACTCATTTTTGTGTGAATGTCTCTAAAATTTCTGTGTCCTCACAAATTATTTGTAAGAAAACCCATGAAAACTTATGTGAGGAAATTTTTTCTCAGTTCAGTATTAAAATATTTTGACTCTCTAAGTGACAGAAAATAGAGGGGCTAGAGGAGTTTTGGACCAATTGGCAACAGAAAGAGAATGCGCATGACATCAATGGACTGCACAAAAGATGGTGAACTGAAGGTCTAGGAAGCAGTTCTTTCTTATTGTTAGGTCTGGACATAGATATCACGATGTAAGCAGCGTGATTTTTATCCTTCTTACTCCTCTGCCGTCTCTTACCCCAAGGCATCATCGGCAGTGTTTCTCATCTTATTATTATTTTTTGACTTCCATGATCTTTCCTGTGCCCGATGGACACTTCATCATGAAGTGTGTCTTGTCAGGCTTCCTTTCTACAGGTCATAACCAAATTTCCTGAAACCAGTGACATAGAGGAGAATGTAGAAGTAGCCAGACAAGAAAAGCAGGATTAGACAGCAGGCTTTCCTTAGGAAACAGTGCGTGTGATGGGGGAGCAGAACACATCTGCAGATGGAAACTAGAATAGCCCAAAGATCAGAAAGGAAAATATGAGATTACTAATGTTATTAATCATTTACGCCTATGCGAAGTTACAACACCTGAACATTCACCTTAATGGCTTAAATATAGGAATCTTAGCAACCATGCTGTTTAGTTATTAGGCCAACAAAGAAGGATAAAGAAGAATAATTAGGCAGGAAAAGGAAGGAAAGAGGAGAAGTAATAAATGAGACATGACATTGCAACCAACAACATCCAAAAATCACATTAAATGTAAAGGCAAATGATACCCTGATAAAGAAGCAATGATTTTCAGGTTGGATTAAAGAACAATATATGAGCCGGGCGGTGGTGGCGCACGCCTTTAATCCCAGCACTCGGGAGGCAGAGGCAGGCGGATCTCTGTGAGTTCGAGACCAGCCTGG
>NW_004949095.1:13982015-13983618 GCF_000317375.1 Microtus ochrogaster
CCTGGATGGAGGTGGGTGGTCCTTGGACTTCCCACAGGGCAGGGAACTCTGATTGCTCTTTGGGCTGATGAGGGAGGGGGACTTAATTGGGGGAGGGGGAGGGATATGGGAGGCGGTGGTGGGAAAGAGACAGAAATCTTTAATAAATAAATAAATAAAATCAGGACTCTATACACATAATAAACATTAATATATGAAAAACAAAGGTTCATAATGCACAAAGAGCTTGAGTGCTGATAAGAATCATAAATAAATATAGACAAATAGACGAGCACAGTTGATGTGGGAAGCCCTTCTGTATATGTGTTGCTTTTATTGGTTAATGAATAAAGAAACTTCCTTGGCCTGTTGGTAGGGCAGAGTAGAACCAGGAGGGGAAAACTCTACTGAATGCTGGGAGAAAGAAGGTAAAGTCAGAGAAGCCATGGAGCCCCAAGGGAGACAGATGCCAAAACTTTACCTGGTAAGCCAGAGTCTTGTGGTGATACACAGATTAATGGAGATAAGTTAATTTAAGATATGAGTTAGCCAGAAATACACTTAAGCTATTGGCCAAACAGTATTGTGAATAATATAGTTTCTGTGTGATTATTTCGGGGCTGAGCAGCCGGGAACAAACAAGTGGCTCCTCTTACAACACACAGTGAAGGTTTTTAATAACTGATAGAGTAAGTGTGTGGGAAAGCAGTAGGGATGTGGACCACTTGAACACAATTAACGATTGATCTGATCTGACTGACATTCATACAATGCTCCACCTACATGAAATATTGCCCAAATTATCTTCTTCTAATTAAAACCATTTCGGACAAATTGGAAAGTATTTAAGTAATACATCACCTGCATTCTGATGATACATAAATTAAACAAAAACAACAGAAGATAAGGAAAAGGTATTTCAAGTTAGTAGCCTCTGGTTTCAATTTAAGAAACTAGGAAAAAAATGGGATGTTAAATGAAAAGTAAACAGAAGAAAAGGGATGAGTTGAGAAGAGCAACTCACTGAAATAATGGAAAAACAGTGGAGAAAAACAGTAAATGAAAAAAATGCATTTCTTAAAGAAGATAATAAAATTACCTAAGACTGATTAGGGAGAAAAGAAACCAATTACCTTTGTTAGGAATGAAAGGAGTTAGACATTGAAACAGTAAACAAGGAAAATTTGTTGACAACTGTAAGTCAACAAGTTTGACAAATTAGATGAAATAGAGTTGATTGTAAAAAATGTGCAGGCCACCAGAGCTCACTCAAGAAATAATATGTAAATTGAATTGTTATATATCCATTATGAAAATTAAATCTATGGCTATGAGTCTTTTGTAAAGAATACTTTCAAGCTATGCATCTTCATTGGTCCATATAGAGATAGTACCCATGCTATTCAGATTCTATCAAAAAAATTAAAGAGGAAGATATACTTCCCAAGAAATTGATGAGGCCAGCATGATTCTGGGTGCAAACCAAGAGAAAAATAGTCATAAGAATAGCATAGATAGATACTGTTCATAACTGCACCTTTTTAAAAAGATACTTTTTCAGTGTGTGTGTGTGTGTGTGTGTGTGTGTGTGTGTGTATGAGAGAGAGAGAGAGAGAGAGAGAGA
>NW_004949095.1:13984273-13996042 GCF_000317375.1 Microtus ochrogaster
GAAGGAAGGAAGGAAGGAAGGAAGGAAGGAAGGAAGGAAGGAAGGAAGGAAGGAGTGAGCAAGCAAACAAAAACTAACCAACCAAACAGGCGTTCAGGTTTCAGGAGGAAGTAAGCGATACTCTGTGAAAGTCCAACAGAATCATAACATGTGGACTGAACCTTTGATGGGAAGATAATAGATGTCTCATTTAGGGCTGAGCATGCCACTGCCAATTACTGATAGTACTCTGACCAGTTATGAGTCTCTATATTAAAATGTTTACTTCTTTGATACAAAGTTGCCATAGATTGAGAGATCAGATTGCTTCATTTGCAATTCTGCTTCTGCCACAGGAAAACAGCAGGCCGTTCAACACCTTCAAGAGCTCTGACTACCTGTAAATGCATTTATGATAGATTTACTCTGCTCAAAGCCCAGTGTCAGGGTTGAGTGACATGATTTTATGTGTGCCAGTCCCTTGCCAGGGACACATTAGATTCAATCAGCATCCAATTTTTGCACTTCTGCCTGCCCTGGCTCTCACAGCAGCGTCTGCCTCTGCAGTCTGTCTTCCTTCTTCCATGGGGCCTGCTTTGTTTCAGATTGGGATGAGTCAGCATAGCTCAGCACCACACACAGAGAGCTCACTTGATTTTCCTTTCCCAGCCCCATAAGCCTTGCTAGGCAGCTGCATGTGCCACACACCCACCTGAGAACACTCGCCGGGTTTGTGGGGTGTTCCTGCCCACTCTTTTCAATATGCTTCCAGGGGTCCGCTCCATGTTCAACACCTCTGAAAACAACATCAATTTCTTTAGAGCAGTTTGATCTCCCACAACTTAGAGCTGACTTCTCAGAAGGCAATCGATATATCAATGAAAATATAAATAAACCAGCATAAAACCCTACTCCCCTGGCATGTAGACGTAGCTCCTAGTAGGGTTACCACACATCCTCCATGGAACTTTGTGGTATCTACTTAAGTTATATTCGACCTCCCTTGACATTCAGTTGTGGGGTTAGGATTTTAGAACTATCTGTAACTTTAAAGTGAAGATAATAGTGTCTATCTCCCAGGACCATTGTGAGGACCAAATGAGGCAATGCATATGGAAAGTTCTTTGCAAATTAAGCCAGGATAAATGAATGGAAGGAATAATTACACCTAGGATAACCCTTATCACAGTTTGCCATGGATTGTACTAGGATAGCCCTTATCGCAGTTTGCCGTGGATTGTACTTCCTTGTGAGTGGCTATGTCTCCGGAATCCTTTTGAGAAACCATGTGAGAATCAAGCTGATTTATCGGTCTTTGTAACTCCTGCCATGGTTTCCACACGCAGGTGTGCTCAGTCTGTGGTGGGGCCAATCTCCCCTGCCTCCGCAAGGCCAATGGCTATCGCAGTATTGTTGTTTCTCTATATAGTCGGTGATGGATACACACATTTGCCCTTACAAAGTTCCACTAGAAGACTGTATTCCCAGGGGAAAGGATGACTTAGCCCCCAACCCCCCATAAGTACCACATGTTCAAAGCCTGCAGAGCGACTTGCCAGCACATTCATCAAATGATTATAGGAATTCAGGAACCAGCAAGTCCTCG
This sequence comes from Microtus ochrogaster, assembly GCF_000317375.1. Taxonomy (NCBI): domain Eukaryota; kingdom Metazoa; phylum Chordata; class Mammalia; order Rodentia; family Cricetidae; genus Microtus; species Microtus ochrogaster. Next base: position 13,985,859 of record NW_004949095.1, read on the forward strand.
TTAAACCAAAATAACAATCCTCAGCAGATGCGCACTATTTTCAAGCTATGCTCTTGGGTTTTATTATCCCAGAGTTGTGGAGTCAAAGCTTGCAACAGATGAACAGAGCTGGAAGCTGAAATAGGACGATGGTGCAGCTCTTGTGGAGAAGTCTAAATTGGAATGGCAGATGTTTATAGTCGGAGTCAAGACCGTCTTCCGACATGGGAAGACACAACTCTCAACTGACCGCTGACTTCCTACATCTAAAGGAGAATAATATTGTTGCAAACCCTTTTATGCAGTTACCTCAGGAGTTTTTAATCTGGTCCTCCTGGTGAGCTGTGCTCACCTCTGGCTAGACGTAGCACTCTGGAAACTAGAGCTGGCTCCATGTCAATCCAGACAGTCTTTCTTTCTTTTTTTGTATGTGTTTTATGTGTGTGTACAGATAGGTGTATGTACATGTGTAATCCACAGACAGATATTTGGTATCTTCCTCTATTACTTCACCTCTTTTTAAATATAGGGTCTTACTATGTCATTCTGGCTGCCCCAGAACTTTATATATAGACCATGCTGGCCTCAGAATTACAGGGATCTGTCTGCCTCTGCCTCCAGAATGCTGGGATTAAAGATGTGTTACTCTATTGTCCAGCCAGTTACATGTTCTTAAGAGGCTGGGAGCACAGCACCTGAATTAGTTTAACAGTGTTAAGTTTGGGCATAGTCCTTCTAGGAAGACATGTTGATGTGAGTCTGCATTCCTGAAGAGAGCTGCGGACTGAAAGTACACATCTGTAAGCCCTCACCTTGTAGAAGAGAAGAGCCGGGGCTGCAGGAGGAGCTGAGAGGCACAACGCGAGAGCTGTAGGCCCAGCTTCGCCATTTATTTACTTGGCAGAAGACTTGGGGCAAGGCCTTTGATCATCCTGAGCGCCAAGTTTAAAAAAAAGCATCCAACAATTTATCTGACGAATGATTTCAAGAATGCGTGTTATAAGCCAGCTGTGTAAGATGTTGGGGAAACGTGATAAATGTGGATGTGTACTTTCTTTAGAAATAAGCGTTACTTACAGCAAGACAGGGATAAATGATTGCTGCTTAGGGCGGGGCCAGGATGGACCTGGTTCCGTTTGGAAAAGCAGTCACTTTCATCCTGGAAGAGCAGGGCAGATTTCTGACAGAGAACACAGCGTCTAAGAGGGACACATGACAATTATTCACGCGAAGGCTGGAAAGCAAGGGAAAGTGAGCCAGACAGAGGAGCAAGGAACTCAAACTCCCAGACAGCAAGAGGCATGAACACATTTAAGGACCTGTAAGCATTTTAGTATGAGCTACAAGAGTACGCAGTGAGGAGAGATGAGTCTAAATTATGAAGTTTTTGGTGGTTGATCGTAGGAGGCTTCCTACGCAAAAGGAGCGAGAAGCCATGGAGAGGTTGCTAGCTGGGGAAATCAGTGAGATGATATTTTGGAGATGTAATTCCTCTTACTGCAGGATGGAAGCTGCATTAGAAATAGGAAGGCCAGTTAGGAAGCCATCGAGAGTCTAGATGCAGAACAAAGGTGCCACGAGTCAAGACTAGGGTCTCAGAAATGAAAGCAAAACCAAATGTTGGTTTCTAGAAGCAATGGGAATGTCGGACACAGCAGCAACCTGAGTTCTGGAATGAGCAGAAGACCAGAGAAAGTGGATTCTGGCACAGGGTGTTATGTGTGCCAAGTACTGTTTGTCATATACTCATTACACATTGTACAAATGGATTGAAATGACAGACTACCCCACAAACATGTACAATGATCATGTGCCGATTAAAACATGTTGGTTAACCTTTTATACAAGTCAATAATAAATTAATGAACTGGACTTCAGTAGAAGGATGGCAGTTTGCCGTTGGCTTAGCAATGAGAAGTGAATTTAACTCAACCATCTTTGTGACTCCTGCTTTTTCATACGTGCTGTGCACATGTGTTTGTCTTCAGACGCCGTCGACTAGAGAATTCTCAGTTTTAAACATGCAGGCCTCAATCACAGACCTCAGCATCTAACCTTGCTTCCTTTTCTTTTGTACAAAGAGAGATTGCTCATCCTGTCGATATGAGTTCCTTCCACCAGTCCCTCTAAACCACTGTTTCAAGAAAGAAAGCATCGTTGCTGTTAATACTACTATGTCCGTGCTCTCCCTCCCCGTTGCACAAGATGAGCATTCTCAGGAAGTGAACACATAGGATCCTGTTCACATTTACCACACCATTGCATGCTCAGGGGTGTCCATACCTGGCATACAGTGGATGCTCACAGTGTTGAACCCATTCCTAGGAAAAGAAAAAAGTCTAGATTTAAGTGTGTTGGGGGTGCCTGTGAATATAAGAAGAACCTGGGCTTTGGGAATTACATTGGCCATTTGTAGGTCTTTTGTTGGTATTTTAAATTAAATGTTACAAAGTCTAAGTTTCACGGAATGTAACATCAGTGGCATGTGATAGAATTTTTTAGAAGTAAACAATTTCATTTCCATATTTCTTGCTCATAGAAAAATTATTTTTTAGTTTGATATCTCTGCACAGGTATGGGGGGAGTTATTACCATAGCAACCACTGCATTTAGCCCATGTCTAGCTGGGAAGCTTCCAAATATTTCCATGGCTTAGTGGATACAGAGGAGAAAGAGAGGGGAGAAAGGGTGAAGGGAGGAGGCGGAGATGCACGGGAAGATTTGGGTTAGATGCAGTCTCCTGAATGACAGCTGAGCAGACCACGAAAGCTGCTTTCCACACGAATGGGAGGAAGGCAAATGTGGAAATATGTAAATGAGTCAGTTTTGAGGCTCCACCTCTGCTCATATACTCACATTTTAGGGGAGTACCCTCCACACTTGCTGGTTGCTATGGAAACACTGCCTTTATATATGTGGCCCCGTAAGGAAGAAACCCCATAAGACAAGTAACTTAAAGACTTAAGAAGGGGCCAGGAAAGCAGGTGGCCCTAAATGATTCCATCCCAAGTTAGTGTTACATGCTCAAGGAGTCCTGGCAGTCATAGGAATAGGCTTGTCACCATCTGGGAGATGGAAGCCTATCTTTTCATAGCGAATCTGCACTGTGCTACTGTGAGCATTTCCTGCCCTGGGCCTCATTTTCTGCTTATCAAAGGGGAAGCCAGGACTGCATCTGCCAGAAGCTTGCAATGGTGAGAGGCTATGAATGATGAACAAGTTACAATTTCCAACCAGCTTAAAAATAAAGAAAGCTACTGGACCATGAAATGGAAAGCTTCAGACAGGCATAGTGCCTCACGCCTGCAATTTCAGTATCTGGAAGGCAGAGCAGGAGAACCGCTGTGAGCTGGAGGTCAGCTTGGAATATACTATGAGTTCCAGACAAGCTTGCATGGCAGAGTAAGATGTGCCCCCCACAAATAAAAAATTGTATACATAATTGTGTGTATACATGCATGCATGCATACATGTATGGATGTGCAAGTACTTGTACGAATTGTGTACATGTATGTATGTGCATATATGCATGCTAGTATGTGGGTGCATATTTGCACATGATTGTATGAGTTGTGCACATGCATGCATGTGTGTATGTGTGTTTCTGATCATATGATGCATATGCTTGCTTGTGTATATGTGTAAGCATGGGTGCACTTGCATGTGTTAAAGTGTCAGTGAATCTGCAATTGATGCAGGGAAGGCTGATGGAAGAATTAACTTCTCATACAGATTTGGAAGGATGATCCAAAGTGTGCTAGGAGAAGGGAGAGATGGAGAACAGGCTGAGCAAAAGAGACGCATGAATGAGCCTTTGGGTGATAAAAGAGACATTGAAAGTTTATCAAGAAGTTTATATGCCAAGGCAAAGATACTGTGAAGTGCTCAGCCCTGAATGGAACATTTGTGTCACGTCTTTCCCCCTCAGCATTCAGCAATCATTGCAAAAGAAGTGAAATGACTACAACAAACAAAATTTTTGCTTTTTATTTTCAGACACACAGGGCAGTCGTATTTGTGAGCACACAGCAGTTGTGACAGCACGCACAAGACCTATCTAAGATCAAGCCAGACAAAATCCTAGGCTAGGGGGAGGGTCAGGAAGTCCCACCCCCTCGCTGAGGAGCTTTGGCAATTGGTAACTGCTAGGGGAGGGAAAGATGGTTTTCTTTAAGGATGAGGCCCCTAGAGGCTACCCCTGCTCCAGTGGGTGGCCTTATATCCTGGCACACGCAGGCGGCACTAAGTGGACTCAGTGAGCAACAGCAACAAAAGGATACAGGAAACTGGGGGGGAAGAGTGATTGGAGGATAGGAGAGGTACTGGGAGGGAAGGAATGGGGGCGGACTAGACCAAAACACAATACACCACAGACTCATGTGTGCGCATACACACATGTGCATACATACACACTTCCGAAACAATAAAATATAATTTTAAAAAAGCAATTTCAATGTTAGAAAATCCTGGCAGGAGATGTGGCTGGAAAGACTGAGCTCAAAGGTTAAAGCCAATCTTCTGCCACGCTGAGGCAATCACTTCCTTCTGTCTCTGGCTACTGAAGGGCTGAGTCAGGGAAGAGTCACTGTCAGACTTGTTTTGCTTATGTAACCATCCTGGAAGATAAAATGAGGGTTTAGCTAATGGGTTCTGTGTTGGTAGTAAAACAGTGCCAACCTGATAAAAACTATTGGAAGAAAGATTTGGAGATTTAAAGAGAACAATAGGTACCTCAGGACACACAGAGATTTAAGTTTGTCTGGAAGACACAGGTACAAGTCTTTACTTCCTGTTGGATTCAGGAAGGGGAGTTCAGCCCTCAAACATACTTTATGCAATTGTCCCCCACCCCAAACTTCCCCAGCAGAATTAAACGGGAGAATCTAGAACAATTCCCATGATATTTTGGGGAGGCTTATTCATAATGTATACCTTGGATATTCCTTTACTGCCCAAGTTTACTCTCCAAAATGTGCTTTAGGTAAATGAGTAAACTGTTTTCCCTGTCCAAAAATGACATCTCTCCCCGGAAGTTATACTCACCGAATCAGCCATAGTCTTCCTCATGTATCAGAGATTTCTACATCCTTGCTCAACGTGCAAGCAAGGTAATTCTCCAGCCTCTTGTTGGGCAACAGCCTGTGCATGGAAGAGGCATTGTCCATGGCTCTAATGATGGGGCGATGTATATCTTGAAGAATGGTCACAGTTCCATGTTGTCATCAAGCCTATATTTTTCCAGACTCCTCGGATGATTTTTATCTAGATTTAATGTACATTTTGCTTGAAATTCTGATCCTAAAAATTCTATTTCCCAATTCTTTTCGATTAAAATACAAAGGATGCTTAGACCATATTTCCTTCTAACCTGGTATTCACATTGCTTTCTGGATGGAATATGGCAGCTGGGATTCTAGTGTGCCTCCTGAAACACAGACAAATGAAAATAGGCTTTGAATCTGAATCCTGTTGTATAAATTTCTGGATTAACTACTGGCTAAGCCATTGACCAGAAAAAGAATCATTAAGTAGCCGTCACAGGAGACAACTAAAACAATCAGACCGGAAATGAAAATGCTATTTTTAGGTGTCTAGATGACTGGAATGGATCTAATATTCTGTAGTCTCTTCTCATTTAAAAGCTTAAAAATGTTTAAATCTACTTATTTGAAGGTTTTTTATTTTTCATACTTGATGTACAACTAAGTTAGTATTAGCATTTAGATTAAATTTATAAAGATACACTAGAGGTCGTATATGAATACAAACTCCATTCACTCATGCTAGCACTGATTTTATTAATTTAGACATGCATTTCAATCTATTTTGTGCCACCTACTGTTTCCATGTTATTCACAGAAACAATTATCACAAAGCACAGCTCTAACCTCAAAGAAAATAAGATATAGCTTATTCTTGAACAAAATATGAGTCACTATCCTGGGATTAGGAATTCAGGTTATCTCCCAAAATATGCTCAACTGTGAAAACAATCTCATGTAGTTTTCATAGTTACAGAACAAAAAAAAATCATGAATCAGGGTTTCTTTTCATTTGCTTGCCTTTTAAATCCATCGAAGAAAACATCAGGTGGATGGGTTTAGCACAGCTGGGAAATCTCTGTTGGAAGTCTCAGATACGAAGTGGGGCTGGTGGAAGCTGGCGTGCTTTTAAGTTATACCCCAAAGATTCCTGATGATGATCAGAAAGGTATTAGGTCAGACACAGAGGTGGACGATAAATAGCTATTAAGGAGCTAGTAATTTGTAATTTGATCACAGGCTTGCAAACTCCCAGCTCCCCACAATCACAAAGTTCCAATTAGTCAACTAGACCTGCACAGTCTAACATAAGAATGACTCTGCCCTCCTAGGGGATATTTAATTCACAGCACTATACAGTCTAACAGGAGGCCCAAGCTCAAGCAACTAAAACGAACTAAAAAGGCATAATATGTAGCTTGGAGTGTTGTGTTAAAATTGCTCCAGATGTAAACACTGCTGAGGAATAGGGAAACAATGGCAGGATCACAGCAAAGGGACTGGTAGTGTATCTCAGAGACTGAGCGCTTGTCTAGCCTGTGCGGGACCTTGAGCGTCAACCTCAGCATTAGAAAGAGAAATACTGGGGAATTAGGAAATGTTCCCTGGAGAAAGGAATGGCTATAGCTGGTGTGTGTGTGTGTGTGTGTGTGTGTGTGTGAGAGAGAGAGAGAGAGAGAGAGAGAGAGAGGGAAAGAGAGGAGGAGGAGGAGGAGGAGGAGGAGGAGTAGCAGAATGAGAGGAACATTTCCAGCTATTCAGCACAGATGTGGAGAATGGGTAAAAGAACAAAAGTTACTTCTTTTGGAAATCTCCTGTGACTTCTACAGTTCTACTAAGTGCCTATAGGACTCTATCTTAAATGTCCATGGGCCCTCATGGTCCTCAGCACCTATCCTGAAGTTGCCTTCATCCCCATATGGAACATAAGTCATGCCTTCTATATCCTTGTATCTCCTGGGGTTAGTATAAAGTATGGCTCATGGCAATATCTTTTCTTTAACATTTCTAAAATACATAAGTGAATGATTAGGTCGCAATCCACCACATCTTCTGAGGACTCTGCTTCAAACTTACTTCTTTCCTCCTGTCTCCACCTTGTTAAGCTGAAATCTGTAGAACGCATAATCGCTTCTGCTGGAGTTTACATAATGAGTGATCACTTGGTTCCTCCTCTTCACCAGACTTTAAACCTCTGTGATCCATCACATGAACCTCTGTTTATTGTAGTCTGTTATGAGCCCTGTGAGTACAGGATCTCTGTCCTATTCAAAGTTGCATTCCCAGATGGCACTACAGGGCCCGAATCACAGTGGATAGCCAATTAAGTGCTGTCTCGCTGCCTGGATGTATGAACGGCCTTTCTTTTTTGTTTAAACAGAAAAAAGGGGAAATGATAGAGGAAGGTCATTGGTTAAAAAATAAAGAAACTGCTTTGGCCCATTTTATTGGTTAGAACATAGGTGGGTGGAGTAAACAGAACAGAAGGCTGGGAGAAAGAAGCTGAGTAAGAGAGTTGCCATGATTCTCCCACTCTAGGCAGACGCAGGTTAAGATCTTTCCTGGTAAGCCAGCTCGTGGGCTACAGCAAATTATTAGAAATGGGCTAGTCCAGGTGCGAGAGCTAGCCTAGAAGAGGCTAGATAGAAATGGGCCAAGCAGTGTTTAAAAGAGTACAGTTTCCGTGTAATTATTTCGGGGCAAGCTAGCCGGGTGGCGGGAAGCAGCCCGCCGCTCCTACTACTACAGGATCTCAGTCTAACGAGGTGGAGATGGAGGGAAGAAGAGAGTCTGAAGTGTAGACCCCAGAGGATGTTGTTGACTGTGACCTGATCATTCACTTACATATTCTAAAAACGTTTACCAAGATACATAGCCATGGGCCATAGTTTATACTAACCCTGGGAGATGTAAGGATGTAGAAGGCATGGCTTGTGTTCTATACAGGGATTCAGGCAACTTCAGAAAGGGTGTTGAGGACCATGAGGACCCCCATGGGTGTGAAGAAGGTCGCACTTTCAAGGTCTGAAGGCTTCTTGTTGAAGTCTCTCCTCTACAAACCTTCCTTAGCCAACACCATCACTGGCTGAAACACAGACTGTTGATCTTTGTTTTTGTGGATGGGGTACAGCTCGGTGTTAGCCTGTTTGCTAGCATGTTCAAATCTTTGGGTCCCTAAGGAGAGGATGCAGGTTACTGTTGATTAGATTTTACAGTGATAATACAGTTTTTTTTTGGTTGAAACAGAGAGAGAAGGGCAGAAAAACAATCAGAAATCATAGGCCATGTGGAAAAAAATCAACAATGGTTTGTTTTAGGCTGGCATCTTTTTCATCTGTTGCACACACTGATTAACTTGCTACACCTGCTTGCCCCAGTCTGCCCTGTGAAGAACTAGTCATCTCATCGCTGTCCACCAAGAGGGCTGGGTGTGGCCCAGCTCAGAGTCCTAGGAATAAGGCAGGAAACCCTTCTTTACAATGACTGTAGAGGAAAGATCCAGAGATTGAAGAGTAAGGCCTTTTATAAGCGCCTACTGTTCTGTGGGAGTGTGTTTGCATTGTATGGATTTGCTTACTTCTAACTACAACTTTTATGGATCAGCTTAATAAACAATGTGTGCTATCTCTCCTTACGATAACTGTTGGTCCATTCCTAACCCCAGCTAGCAAATATGAAGAGCCCCACCCCCTTCTTTCCAGGGCGGCAGTGCCTATTTTGTATAGGTTCGTGATTAACCTCAAGCCTTGCGCTAACTCTTCTCACTGCTGTGAGAGAAAAACACATTCCCTTGCTGTGTTCTTGGTTGCTAGGTTCTCATCTTCATGACTAAGGACTCTGCAATGGCTGAGAGTTACCATCAGGAGATTATATGTAACTGGGAGGAAAGAAACACAATTTATAGAGTTTGCCTCACGATTCATCTGAACTAAGGAGACAACAAATTGCATTAATGATTCCCTCAAGAAATGCTTAGCAAAACTCATCCGTCTACTGGTACTTTCCCTTTATAGAGGGAAAGTTTCCTCACCTCCCTTTAAAATAATTTGTTTAAAAAAATTGTGATCAGAGATCTAGGCAAAGATTTGTGTGTACAAATATCAGCTCAAAGATATTGCAGTGATATTTTATCCGAATTTTACTTATAGATTTAAATTTTATCTGTTATGGAATATTTTTTTACACTGTGTGAAGACGTGTCACTGTGGTTGGTTTAATGAAGAGCTGAATGGCCAGCAACTAGGCAGGAAAGGATAAATGAGATTTGCAGGGAGAGAGAGAACTCTGAGACAAAGAGAGGTAAGGGGAACGTCAGCCAAACAGAACAAGTTGGATGGAGGAGAGGTAACCAAGTCATGTGACAGAACACAGATTAACAGAAGCAGGCTAATTTAGTTATAAGAGCAAGTTGGGAACAATCCTAAGCTAAGGAAAAGCTTTCATAATTAATAAGAGGTCTCTGTGTCATTACTTGTGGGCTGGCAGCCCCGTGAGAAAATACTACTACATTTGTCTTTGACGAGCATTTGCAAGGACTCTTTATAATTTCTTCATCACTAAATTATTTTAATCCTCATGATGATCTGATGTGGTATGTCCTTCTATATGTGTGTTGCTTTTATTGGTTAATGAATAAAGCTGCTAGGCCTATATCAGGGCAGAATCTAGTCAGGCTGGAAGGGACATACAGAGAGAATAGGTGGAGTCAAAGAGAAGTCTTGTAGCTGCTGAAGGAGACAGATGCCTGATGGAACTTATTTATAGGCCACAGCCTCATGGCAATACAAAATGATAGAAATGGGTTAATTTAAGATGCTAGAGTTAGCCAGGAATATGCCTAAGCTGTTAGCCAAACAGTGTTATAATTAATATAGTTTCTATGTGATTATTCGGGTCTGAGCAGTTGGAAAATGAGTGAGCAGCCTCCATTTACAATGATCCTCAAGAAGACACAGAGACACTCATACAAAAATTTGCTTAGATCCAGGAATTATATTAGGTTAAGTAGGGGTAGGAGCCTTGTTGAAATAGGAGCAGTGGGGTGCATCCCCAGCACCCCAGCTGCTTCCCGGCCGCCTGCCCGGCTAGCTTATGTCCGAAATAACAACACACAAACTGTATTCATTTAAACACTGCTTGGCTCTTTAGCTTTAGCCCTTTTCT
>NW_004949095.1:13996276-13999185 GCF_000317375.1 Microtus ochrogaster
CGTGTCTCTCCGAAGCGTCTGCCCCTGTCAGGAGAGCTGTCGAGTCTCTGAGCTCACTTCCTCTTCCTCTCAGCGTTCTGCTCCTCCCACCTACGTTCTAACCTATCAGGTCAAGCAGCTTCTTTATTTAATTAACCAATGACCTTCCTCCATCAGAGCCTCATTTGAAATTCTCAGTTCATCCCCTTAAAAAATTATAAACAGACAGACCGACAGAGTGACAGATTTGGGGGAAACAAGACCTCACTATGTTGCCCAGGCTAATCCCTCTACCTAATCTTCCCAGATACATATTACAGATATGTACCATTGTACCTGACACAAATTATTTTTAACTGGAAGATATTTGTACGTTTTTAAGAATACAATATAAGCTGAAGTATGTATTCAATATGTAATGGTCAAATTAAAATATTAGCATTTTGTGTTCCCAAACCTTTATTATTTCTCTGTTTTGAGAATCACTGGTTCCTTCTTTTTTAGTTATTTAGAAATATACATAACATCACTGTGGGCAGTAGCTAGACCGCTGTGCTGTAGACATTTAAACCATCTCCTGCTGTGCGACTGCAGCCTTGTGCCTGTTGTTTCCCTCCCTGGGCATTGCACATCTTTGCAGCATCAAGGGCCCACTGTTCTCTCTCCTTGAGATCCACATTTGTGGTTTGCTTTTGTTTCTGCAAGTGAGGCTGCACAGTATTTGTTTTCTATGCCCAGCTTATTTCATTTACTACAACATCCTCCATTTCCATCTATTTTCCTACAAATGACAGGATTTCCTTTTGATTTTTGATTGACCAGTATTGCATTGTGTTACTGTCCACATTTTGCTTATCCGTTCATCCATCCATGCAGTCCTTTCCTTGACTGCTGTACAACAAACATGGTGTGCACAGGCCTCTGCTACACTGATTCCATCTTGTTTAGTTCAATACCTGGTAGTGAGACAGCTATGTGAGGTGATGGTTCTATTTTTAGTTACTGGAGGAACTCCCACATGATTTACCATGTTGGCAATAATATATCACCAAAAGGAGGGAGAATTTCTTTCTTTCTTTCTTTTTTTTGCATCCTTGATAGCATTTATCATCTTCTGTCTTTTTTATAACTGTCATTCCAAAGGGAATGAGACAGTATCTCATTTTGATTTTATTTTTTATTTTTCTGATAATTAGTCTGGTGAGCATTTTTTTTTCTTTTGGGAAACATCTATTCAGATCAGTTTCCTATTGTTTAAGTAGATTATTTGATTTATCATTTCCTTATACATCAGGATATTATCTTATCAGATGAATAATTAACTAATATTTTCTCTAATTATTAAGGTTCCCTTTGTTCCAATCATTTCATTTTAGTTGCAAATATTTTATTTGATTAAGTCAAAGTTAATCTAATTAACTTGATAAAGTTACCTATGACTTTTATTAATCATGAAAATATCAGTACTGATTCTTTTAGAAAAAGAAATATAACACTAGAAAGATTGGGGGAGATAGACTGAGAGACAGAGACAGAGAGGGGAGTCATACAGCGCTGTTATCAGAGATGAGAAAGTTCTAGCACAAGGGTGTGTAGGGAAATTGTAGCCAACTTAGGAGCACAGTGAAGCTGTGAGGAGGAAGATCCCTGAGAATAAACACCCTAACTGGCTGGGGCTAGAGGCAGCCCTCACTCTCCTCACCCTCTCTCTCTCCAGCCCTGCCCTGGCTGCTCCCCCTCACTGGCTTCTCTCCCAAGTTTATCTGCTTGGAAATAGGCTCTGTGGGGACCTCAGTGACTTGGCTGTGCTGTAGACTGTTTTTCCAGACTCTCTTTGGCTCTCTTCAGAGACAAGGTGTGGGCAGAGAAAGTTAAACAGAAGCCTGACCTTGCTGCCATCTGGCCCAGCTTCCTAAGTTGACTTTTGCTTTTACAGACATTTGTGGAGCCCGAGTACATCATGCTTGTGTTGGCGAAGCTACAGCTCACATTGCATCCAGGTTCCTCTGAAGCTCGAATACTAGGGGAGATGGGAAATAAAAGAGAGGGGAGCATTCGGGCAGTGTGATCTGAGAAACATTGACAATCCCATCCTTGCCAGAGAAAATATTCCTTAGCACAAGGAGAAGTTAGATGATCAGCCTGGCTGTTAGCCTAGGATGCTCTGGGGAGACATTGACAAGAAGGATAAAAAGGAAAAGGTGGTTCAGAAAGAAAGAGAGATGAACCCACATGATCATCACTGACTGGACAGCCCTACCCCTCCTATCACTCTCTCTGAGGATATTCATCCCCTTCATATTAACATCTGTTTCTGGATATGGCGTCAGCTATTGTTTCGGGATGTATGTGTGTCTCCTTTGTAAATATTATATAATCTAGTATTCCAGATTAGAGAAAATGTAGAATATAAAGTGAGTATACTAAGAATTCTCTCCTGTTATGGATGTGATGCTTTGCTCATGATCTTATAAGTTTTCAGCTTACTCAAAAACCCCTAAAGATTCTAATTTTCTTTAATGTATTGAACTGATAAATTTTATTTTTCTCATTAAAGATTCAAATTGTATCCACAGAGGTGACCTCAAAGCAGACTGAGCTGCTCACAAAGCAGGCTGACACATTTTCTATGGCTGGAGGACAAAGGGCATTCAGGCATGAAGCTTTTGATGGCTTATCCCAAGGCACAAAAGTACAAATTCAGTTTTGAATAGAGAACTTGCCAAAACCCGAGACACAAAACCATCTTTGCAGGGAGAGGGAAGACAGAAGATGGGGCTAACTGGCATGAAGCAGTAGAAAAAACTAGAAGGCCCAAGTGTAGACTAGGCTGAGTGTGCACAGGGCTGAATGTGCACAGGGCTGAGTGTGCACAGGGCTGAGTGTGCACAGGGCTGAGTGTGCACAGGGCTAAATGTGCACAGGGCTGA
>NW_004949095.1:13999285-13999664 GCF_000317375.1 Microtus ochrogaster
AATGTGCACAGGGCTGAGTGTGGACAGGACTGAGTATGCACAGAGCTGAGTGTGGACAAGGCTGAGTGTGCACAGGGCTGAGTGTGCACAGGGCTGAGTGTGGACAAGGCTGAGTGTGCACAGGGATGAGTGTGGACAGGGCTGAGTGTGGACAGGGCTGAGTGTGGATAAGGCTGAATGTGCACATGGCTGAGTGTACACAGGGCTGAATGTGCACAGGGCTGAGTGTGGACAGGACTGAGTGTGCACAGACTGAGTGTGCACAGGGCTGAGTGTGGACAGGGCTGAGTGTGCACAGAACTGAGTGTGCACAGGGCTGAGTGTACACAGGGCTGAGTGTGGACAGGGATGAGTGTGGACAGGGCTGAGTGTGCACAGG
>NW_004949095.1:13999774-14000403 GCF_000317375.1 Microtus ochrogaster
TGTACACAGGGCTGAGTGTGGACAAGGCTGAGTGTGCACAGGGATGAGTGTGCACAGGGCTGAGTGTGGACAGGGCTGAGTGTGCACAGGGCTGAATGTGCACAGGTGTAGTAGAAGGAGTGGCGGGGCTGCGTCCCTGGCACCCGGCCGCCCGCACGGCTAGCTTTACCCGAAATAATTACACGGAAACTGTATTCTTTTAATCACTGCTTGGCCCATTATATCTAGCCTCTTCTAGGCTAGCCCTCGCACCTGGACTAGCCCATTTCTAATAATCTGTGTAGCCCACGAGCTGGCTTATCAGGAAAGATCTTAACCTGCGTCTGCCTGGAGTGGGAGAATCATGGCGACTCCTTGACTCAGCTTCTTTCTCCCAGCATTCTGTTCTGTTTACTCCGCCTACCTAAGGGTTGGCCTATCAAATAGGTCTAGGCAGTTTCTTTATTAATAAGAAATCACTCCCACATCACACAGGGCTGAGTGTGGACAGGGCTGAGTGTGCACAGGGCTGAGTATGCACAGGGCTGAGTGTGGACAGGGCTGAGTGTGCACAGGGCTGAGTGTGCACAGGGCTGAGTGTGCACAGGGCTGAGTGTGGACAGGGCTGAGTGTGGACAGGGCTGAGTGTG
>NW_004949095.1:14000503-14007125 GCF_000317375.1 Microtus ochrogaster
ACAGGGCTGAGTGTGCACAGGGCTGAGTGTGCACAGGGCTGAGTGTGCACAGGGCTGAGTGTGGACAGGGCTGAGTGTGGACAGGGCTGAGTGTGGTCAAGGCTGAGTGTGCACAAGGCTGAGTGTGCACAGGGCTTAGTGTTCACAGGGCTGAGTGTGCACAGCAATTTCTGGTCTCTAGAAGAGTTGTTTGTGTTTCCCTTACTTTCCACTTATCACCCCCCACTTCCGTGCATGATGCTGTGACTCTTTCAGGAGAAGCAGAGAGCAAGCTTTTCTTTCTCTCCCTTCATTTGACGATGCTGTTAAAGCTGACACTCTGATGCAACAGTCTTGCACATAAAAAGCATCATGGAACCTTGCAAACCATAGCTGACCCAGGCTGTCACTTGGCCAATAGTATTCATTTCTACTCGACAATCAGGGTATACAGTTCTGGGGCTTTTCTGGTAACTTCTCTGCTGAGAAATGATAGTCTGTGCTCAGAAGTCTATCCACAGTGACAGCAATGCCACCTGAGGCAGGAGAGATGGCTCAGAGGTAAAGAGGACAGGCTACTCTTCCAGAGGACCCAGATTCAATTTCTAGCACCCACATGATGACCCACAACTCCCAGTTGCTCCAGTCCCAGGGGATCCAGATCCTCCTTCTGGCTACCACGAGCACCAGGCAAGCATGTAGTGCAAACATACATTCAAGCAAACCACCCGTACACATAAAGTAAAATACAAATTTAAAAAATGTTGTGACTATTTCAAAACATTCTATTTTTTGATGCCAAGTTGAAGTTTACTAAGAAAATATTGTAATAATATTAATCAGTATAAAAGAACAAAAACCAAGAGAACATTGGTACATGACACAGAGAGGCCCTGATCTTCTCAAGAGACCCGCCTTCTAAACCCTCTTGAGCTGTCAAGCCATCATTATACTTTCTTGTAGGTTGAGACCTAGATATTTTGAACTACTTTGGGTCTTTCCCCTATATTGACTACTGAGACGGAATTTCCATAATGGAAAATAGAGCCTGATCCCTATGTCCTTGAGCAAGTATTTGCATTAGGAGTTGCTTTTTGTATTAATTTTTTTCTCATTACAGAAAATCCCTGAAATTTGGTGCTTTCCATTAAAATGCTGTGTATTCAGCTCACATTTTTGAAAGCCCAAGGTTGGGCGGCCCCATCTGTTTGGTAACTGTCTCCTTGAATGGAGAACAGTGTCATGGACAATAGAGTTGAGAGTGTGGGCAAGACCACCTGATGGAGCAGAAAGTCAGAGAAGAGAAAGGCTGCACTTTCCAACAACATGCTTTCACAAAAGCCAGCACTCTGCTAGACCAGATGAACCACTGCTGCAGGCAGTGTGGCTCAGGACTTGAGTCTGTACTGAACCTCAATGTTGCAGGTTCCACCCCCTTTCACTATCGCCATACTGGGGGTCAAGTCTCCACCATACACACTTAGGGGCTTAAACACATCCAAATCGTTAGAGCGCTTTTTCTGTCTAGACGCACATTTGAGGCTTTGCAGGTTAAATTGTCTTCGCTGCAAATATGCGACTTTGCCCTTTGCCTTTCAAGCAGCCACAGACAGTGTGTAAACAACGGGCTGTGCCTGAATCCACAAGCACGTATTCACATCGTTATAACTTGCACAATGCTTTCATCTCTCTGTCCTGGGATTTATACTCTGCCTTTTGCCCAACAATATTATGTGCTGAAAAATTCTGCTTAGCCCTTTTTTAAATGTTATGTAGTACTTAATTATATTTTATATTTATAAAGTTGAATTGCTAAAAATTCTCCTGTCATCAAGTATATGGATCTTCTCCCACTTCCTCTCATGAACTAAATAAAGCCACTGTAAAAAAAAAAAATCTGACATGCAAGAAGGTTAAAATCCAAATGTAAAAATAATATTGCTTACACTAGCTCTACTAATTATTACTTTGAAACCTGGTAGCATTATATACTCCACGCATAGATAACCATTTTTAATGCAGCTAGATTTAAAATTCATTGGATAGCTCTTTCATATTGAAGTATCTATTGGAAAATTATCCAACACAACCTGTACAGAGATATATGTTTGATGTGAATATTTTATCTGGACTATTCCACACCATAGTTCCTTACAGATCTTGCATGTTCCTTCCCGATTCAGGGATGTATCTCAATGTTACTTCACAGATTCTGCTGTGGTGACAGCTAAAGTCCTTCAGTCTGTGTTGAAGCAGTCTACGTTCTTACTCCAAATCATAGAGTTTTGTCAACATTGTCAATAACCTCACAATTAACCTCCAGTTATGATCATACTCAAGCTCAGTGTGTTCTTTTCCCAACAGGGGAAAGTTGAACCTGAAAGCTAATTGCGCTTTGTTAGAATAAAACAAAATTCTTTCTCAAGGCTTAGAGGAGCTTGTGTTTGCAGGCCAGGCGTAGAGCCTTGCTATTTAGGCCATTAGGATGTTGATGTCTACATCAGAAGACAGGGATGCAAGAAAGCAGTGTGAGGAGCTTGAATATCATCCAATGGGAGGATCAGAGAAACAAACCACCTAATTAAAACAACCCAGATGGCTGGACATCCGAACACACACTGTTTTGCCCAATTTGTATCTTTAAGCATTTAAACTAGGTGTGTGTGTGTGTGTGTGTGTGTGTGTGTGTGTGTGTTCATAGAGACGAGATGAATGACATATGGTGTGGTATAAACCAAATAGTTCGCAGATCATTACAGGTAAAGTACTTGATTTTTAATCTTCAAAAAGTTACCAACGAATATTGTACTTTCATGAAACTCAGCAAAGATTACTATCAGAGAATGAATTTGAAAGATACCAGGCTGTGGCTTTGCACTCCGCATCAGAGACTTTGTCCTCAGCTGGAGCAATTCTCAAATGTTAAACTAAGAAGAAAAGAATAACATCTGATGCTTGAAAACCAAGGTACAGTCTAGGATCTAGGAATATGAGAGATGAAAGAGCGGGGTGTGCCCATGGCTCTAGTGTACCATCTAATACAGTGTTGGGTGTGCATCAAACCCCCACAGAGTAACAGCCTCACAAAACTAGCCAAGGACTTCAGCAAAGTTGCCAAACACATTATCAACAGGAAGTGACAATAAAAAATGCATTCATAACACAAAGAATTCATAAAATTCCTAAAAATAAAAATAGCGGTGAATGTACAGGAAATGCATCGAAGATTATGGGTTGGAGTTTCTGTTATAAGGCACAAGAGAAGATTTGGCGATGAACAGAATTACTTAGTATAAATTGGTCAACTCTTCTCTGAGCTAACCATATATTCATTTTATTCCGATGTAAATTTCAACAGAATCTTCTGAGAAACTTTGGCAAGTTGACTCCACAATGAACAGCTCAGTTATGATTCACAAATAGTAAGTCACACATACCACATACACACTCACACGCTCTCTTACACACACACACACACAGACACACACACACACACACACACACACGAAATGCAGAAGACCAAGCTTCCCATAGGAAACAGAAAACACCAGGTACCAGCACAGCAGAGGTGCACCAAACATGGTTAAAATGAGCATCCTGCAAGAAAACGTATATGAATAAGAAGAAGGAAACAGAAAGGCTGTAAGGGATGGTTTTATGAAAACTGATTTATTTATATTGCATATAAATAAACACCTTAGATTCTTATTTCATGCTATATAGACTTCAGATAGCTTAAATACCTAAATGTAAAAGGTGCAACTTTGAGCAAGTAACTGTGACCTCAAGGACGAAAAGGACTTTTAAATAAGATACTATAAGCATAAACAATAAGGATATTATTCTGTAAACCAGTGATTCTCAACCTTCCTAATGCTGTGACCCTTAAATATCAGAGGAGATGATAGCAAAGCTGATAATCAATGAGGTTATAAAATAAGTGCCCATTGATCATTGGGGAAAAGCAGGAAGATGTATAAAGGATTTACAAAGTTAATTCACAAAAAGAGAAATCTGAATGGCTGTAGTTAGATTCTTAGTCTCATCAGTAATCAGAAGCATAGCAATTAAGGCAACAGCAACACTCCATCTCAGATTCACTCAACTGGCAAAATTTAAAAAGTAGAGGGCTCCAAGTTATAAACAAGTTGGAGGATCAGGAGCCTACATTGCATGGTTGGTAGGAATTGAACCAGTCTTTCTGAAAAGCGGTCAGGCAGCCTACAGTGGAGTCTTCTTTGGGGGAGTTCTTACAGGGCTGATGAGATCCCACACAGGGAAAGGGGCAGCAGCCTTGTTTGTACACAAGCAGCTATGCATTGGCAGACCGAAAGTGAAGCTGCCAGGAGTAAGGAAGTCAGAGCGCCTTGAGCACTGCACTGGGCGTGGATATGAGAAGGACAATACAGAAGCATAAAGGCTGTTTGTATGCACTCTGCTGCTCCTCATTTTCCATAGGCATATGCACACAGCATGACACACGTTAAGCATCTTTAGGGCACACTAAACTCTAAAGGACAGTGATGGAGATGACAGGCGAAAGGAAAATGTAGAAGGAAGAAAAGTTTAAACAGGAGTTGGCAAAAGAGGATGATGAACCAAATCTCTACCTAAATCCAAAATTCTTAAGACAAAAGCCAGAGATAGGCCATTTTGAACAGTCTAAGAAGGCATACTCCTCTCTGCAGGGTCTCATCAGCACAGGGAAGCATAGGAGCCCCCAAAGTGCAGAAACACTGATTGAGGGCCTGCTGTTAAATTTATGGGCTGTGTTTCTCTTGACTGGTCCCCTTCAATCCCATGGAGCTCTTTCAAATTTTGCAATGTTGAAAACTAGCCAAGCAGAGAGAGGAGCGAATGGTTTTTCTTTCCCGGGAAGCTAGTGACAGAGATTCTCTGGCCAAGGTAGCCTAGAAACGCCTGCGTGTGTTCTTGCCTGAGTCGTATTTTCCATGTTCTCCTCTTCATGCTGGCAGTAGCGAATGTCTTCACGATGGCTGTTATCCAAAGAACCCGAAGCCAGAGCTCTGCTCTGGGAGAGCATCCAGAAGAATCATTTGGATCCCACGGTCAAGAAGTCCCAAACTTTAAGGAGGACCCAGAGGCTATACAAACTGCTTCTTTGAGCCTTTGCATGTTGAGGAGGGAAAGGCTGGGTCCTCGGTGTTTCTTAGGATGGTCTGCTTCCCTTAAGGCTTGTTCCTGCTCCAGAATGCTCAGATATTTAGGAATATCTCAAAGGCGGGCGATGCAACACCACTTAGAACAGAGGGTCAGAAGAGGAAGATTGCAGATTTGTGTTTTAGACTTTGCCCCACCTCCAAATGGGGTATGAGGATATGTTGGGTAGGGTTTTCCTCATGCATGCTGTGTTTAGGAAAAGGCTGCCGTAGGCTCGTCTCTCAGCATGGAGAAACACTGCAAGGACCTATAGAAACTAGTAAAACTCACGGAAAGCCTGTTCAGCCTTGTAGTCTATTTTCCGACGTGCCTAGAATGTGTGACTAACCTGAGCACTTCTTTAAGCCACCACTTTAAGATTTTTATCATATGACAACCTTTTATAATTTTTTTAAATCTCATTTCATAGTTTTAACAAAACTTCTGAGTAGCTATTATTTTTTTCCAGTTAACAATAAACACTGTTAGAGAGGTAACCTATCTTGCCCGAGGGGTTGCAGTTGGGACAAACCAGAGCCCAGATATGATCCCGGTTCACAGGGTTCACAGGGGTCACTGTGTGTGGCCTCTCCCACCCCCATCCTGATATTGGTGTTCAAAGCTTCTGCTAAGAGCGAGACAGATGTTGTTTATGTGACAGATGGAAAACTGAGTTATCCTCAGAACCTCACTGCTATCAATTGGCTCTAATCATGCAGATGTGATCTGAAAGCTGGTCTCACAGCTACGTGGAGCTCCCGTGACCTTGAAAAAGAAAAGCACAGATTTTTTTTTTATTTTAAGTTCCCGAGTTTTAGTTCACTTGCTAATTAGAGAAAATACAGCAGTACAGCACCCAGCAAACAAATGATCTGCTCAATAAAAATTTCCTTCCGCTATCTCTCCATACATAAAGGTACAGTGAGATTTTAGGGGAGAGAATTGGATATCAGAGTCCTTAGGGGAGGGAGCTTGGAAGAATGCTAAGAGACTCTGCAAGGCAATAAAACCTCTTTTTCCAGTTTCACCAAAGGCTGGGCCTTTCTCTCTGGCTATTTTCTGTGCCATTTCCCAGGTAGAATTGACTGCCCCCAACATGCTATGAGTTTTAAGTCTTTCTTGCTTGCCTCTTCTAAGTCTACTCGAAGATTCTGCTGAGAAGGAATTCATGGTTGGTTCCTACTGTGTTAAGTGATGAATCCTGACCCTTCTTCCCGGATCTTAGCTGATTTAATTCAGCTGTAAGAGTATCACCAGCTGGCTAGTGCTAATATATGATGACCAGACATGTATTGCTCATGATTTTGGAAACTGGGAAGTCTGAGATTTCAGAAGGCACATTTGGCAAGGGCATACTTGCTGTAATGTAAATGGTAGTAGGTAGTATCATACCAAAAAAGAAAGGAAGGAAGGAAGGAAGGAAGGAAGGAAGGAAGGAAGGAAGGAAGGGGAGGGAGGGAAGGAAGGAAGGAAGGAAGGAAGG
>NW_004949095.1:14007225-14008243 GCF_000317375.1 Microtus ochrogaster
GAGGGAGGAAGGAAGGAAGGAAGGAAGGAAGGAAGGAAGGAAGGAAGGAAGGAAGGAAGGAAGGAAGGAAGGAGAATTTATCCTATCATCAAGAGCCCATTATTCAGCCATTGGTGGGGACAGAGCCCTCATGAGCTGGTCACCTCTTTACACTGTTGAATTGGAGATTAAGTTTCCAAAACGTGAACTTTGAAGTTAACAAACCACATAGAACGACATACTTTGCTCACGAATGTGCAGCTAGATGTCTTTGCTTGGCATGGTTCTTCATGAAGGCAGAAAGCAGTATGTTTGCACTGTCAGGGAAGTCCAACAATTGATTTCATTCCATATATTAAGGCTGAAGATCCTAAAACGTTGGCTTGTCATTGAAGGCCTTGGTACTAATGCCAGGGCTCTTGCCAGGCATCTCTGTGTGATTGTAGATCTGTACTTCAATACTCAGAGCCTCAAGTTCATCTTATTTAAAATTAGTATCAAGAGGTTGATATCTTTAAAGTCATATACAATTTTAAAACTACAGTTACACCACAGCTTCAACTCCTCCACTTCAAAACTGCACACATATTTCTACTCTGTATTATGCATGAGAAATTATCTCTGAGAGGTCTGAGGAAATTGTTGAATACTCTGGATGAATCCATGGAAGAGCTGGGAATACAAAACAGACCTTTATTCCCTTAGTAAAAACTGCCTTCCTCAACAGGAGCAGCTTGGCTCTGCTTACCCACAGGTAGCCTCTGGGAACTTCTCCATCTGTTCTTGTCCTCTTTAAAAGACACACTACCCCTGAGGACCCTTCACTTTGTCTCACAATTATTCTTTGCTACTCTGCTCTCTATAGGAACATTCTGTCCTTTTGATATTGGTAGGCCTCACCTCAAATCCTTATAGATTAGTGAGCTATTACACAGACTAAATGATGTTGAATGTCCTTCTTTTATATGTGTTGCTTTTATTGGTTAATGAATAAAGCTGCTTTGGCCTATGGCAGGGCAGAATATAGCCAGGCTGGAAG
>NW_004949095.1:14008343-14017877 GCF_000317375.1 Microtus ochrogaster
AGAGAGAGAGAGAGAGAGAGAGAGAGAGAGAGAGAAAGTAGTCAGAGTCAGAGAGACACCATGTAGCTGCTGAAAGAGACAGATAACTGGAACCTTTCCAGTAAGCCACAACCTTGTGGCAATACAGAGATTAACAGAAATGGGTTAATTTAAGTTGTAAGAGTTAGTTAATAAGAAGCCTGAGCTAATAGACCAAACAGTGTTGTAATTAATATAGTTTTGTGTGATTATTCTGTACTGAGCGGTTGGGAAGAAAAGGGCAGTCTCCATCTACAACTGAATTCTAGGTACACTGAAAATTAGTTGGTTGACTATGGACAAGTTACCTAAACCTCTATAGCCATATTTTCTTATGTACAACACCAACATCAAATATTTGCTGCAAAAATGAGCAAGATGATGTATGAAGATATTTTTATAAAACAATAAAATGTTGCATAAACTGTCACTTGATTTATCAATTATAGAAACAAAGGTAGTTTGAGTGGCAAGGCAGGAGAATGATTCAGACCTAAGGATACCCACTAGGTAGTAACTGTGGCACTTTGTTTGTTTGTTTATTTATTTATTTATTTATTTATTTATTTACTTACTTACTTATATGATGATGGAAAGAAGTTCCCTATTCCTGAATCTTAAACCTCATCTTTGAGAGAAATACCTATCTCTTCCTTGTAATGTTTTTGTGATGATATCATAAAACTATGTGTTAAAGCTCCTTACCTGATGCCTGGGACTCAATAGCTTATGTTGCTGCTGCCATCATGGCTGTCTTTGGAAGCAGAATATTTTCTCATACATTCAAGGCTCATTGTCACTAAAGACAGTATTTTGCAAATAATAGGGGACAAATATAATTTTTGAAAGAATGACTGATTTTTTTTTAAAAAGTTCTATGAGGTAAGAGGTGGAAAGTGCTATAAGTTTTACAGGTCCTAGTCAAATAGCATGCCTTGGTGTTTTGCTCTAGTTAGGGACACCATGCTGTATAGCAGAGTGAATGAACCTAAATACAAATTAATTCTTGGCATCTATCCCAACCCTTTCCTCCACTGCTAAAAAATGAAGAATATGTATTTGCAAAGCACATCTTGTTTTCAAAGGACATGCAGCTTCTTTAGGTCCTGCCAAGCATTAGATGACGAGTTCCATAGGAATGGAGTCCACATGTACAGTTCCTGGCATCCCCAGTATTCCAGTAAAATGCAGGCTAAGGGGAATGCTCACTGAATGTTTGCTGTTGACCATGATGGTCCCAGAACCCTACTGCCCAGGATTAGGATTACATAGCCTCTAAGGCTTCTAACGTAGACTCCATTCTCTTTTCCTCCTTTTTAAATCTTTTGAGAAAAGAAATGCTTGGGCTAGCTGAAGGAGCTAAAACTCGCATTGATTATATTAAGTTGCCAATTCTCAGCTAATGAATGAGAAAGGAAAGCGTGGATGGGCATTCAATGTTAAATTAATTAAGTGCACAGCTTGGCCCTGAAGGCTCATCCTACCAGAGGTAATGAATTTAGCCACACAGCTTGTTAGTTCTAGGATCTCATGATATTTAATATTAAGTAATTAAGATTAAAAGGGCATGTCTCTATCTTACAATAGCCCTAGAGGTGATTTGTCTTACTTTTATGCAGCATATCATATCATATCATATCATATCATATCATATCATATCATATCATACAGTCTTTATTTGTATACTAGTCAGGGTTCTCTAGAGAAGCAGAGCTGATAAAATGAATATACAATAAAAATGATGTATTAGATTCGTTTATGCAATGCGGTTAGAGTAGTCAAAAAAACAAAATGGCTGGAGATGCCCAGAACATGGTAGTTTCTCAGTCCGTGATGCTGGCTGTCTCAGCAGTACTGATCTGGTGTCCAAGGCCTTGAGGATTTCTGGGGAGTTGTTGCTGGTTTTCAGTCCACATTAGAAGCCTAAAGAATCTGGTTAAACATCAGCAGAAGAATCGTCAGGGTCTTCAGTACGTACTGGAAGCCCAAAAAAGCTGGTGCTAATATCAATAAAGGAGTTGGCTGTGACAATGATAGGATTGATGAACTTTCCAAAGATTGTGGAAGCCAAGCAAGCAAGCAAACAAATAAACAACAAAAATAAATAAGTAAAATAAAGATTATTTCTGTTGACGGAGGGCTGCTTGTTCATTCCCGGCTGCTCAGACCGTGAAATAATCACATAGAAACTATATTATTTAACACACTGTTTGGCCAATGACTATAGCATATTCCTAGCAAGCTCTTATATATTAAATTAATGCATTTCTATTATTTTATACCAGCAAGGTTTGAGCTGGCAGCTTGTATCTTTCTCCTCTGGCGAGTGCATGGCATCTCCTTGACTCCGCCTACTCTCTCCATAACTTTTCCAGCCTGGCTATATTCTGTCAAGCCATTGGCTGAAAGCAACTCCTTTATTCATTAACCAATAAAAGCACCACATATACAGAAGGACTTCCCACATCAGAGTTCTTTCTCCCATACCTTTTATGTGGACATCAGCCAGGAGCTGCTGCCTACATATAGGTTGAGTCTGTCCACATTGATTAAGGTAGCTAAACAATCCTCTCTAGATATGGCCACAAGTCAACCCAATGTAGAGAACCTCCCCAATATAGACTCTTTCCAAACTATTCTAGGCAGTGCAAAATTCACAGTTAAAGCTGACCACCACAGTTTATATCATCATTGGACTCGTATCATCGCCTTATTGAGAGTATGGCATCATGTCCACTTTCCAGAAGATGACTCTGGATAACAACAATTAACTCACTCACTGGTTAAAGCTGGAACAATCAGGTCACTGATAATCTGTAGTTGTATAATAAACTAGCCTGCATCTTAGTGGCTTAAAACATCAAAGATTTCTGTGTCACAGTTTCTTTGGGCCACTAACAGACTGACTGGATTCTGACTGACAGACTGACAGACTTTGAACCAAAGGCATCCAGATAAACAGTCAAGCTTTTGCTGAAGGTTTAAAGGGGGTGAGGTCTATTTCCAAGCTTACTGATGGCCATCAGCAGAATCAGTTCCTAGCAGGCTATAGGCTAAGGGTCTCAGTTCCCTTATTAATGATTGAATAAGAGGATCCATCAGTTCTTCCCCATGTGGGGCTCTTCACAGAACAACTCACAACATGGCGACTGATTTTTCTTAAAGCCAGTGAGAGAAACAGAAATCCCAATATATCATCAAATTTTATTATGCTTAATTTATTAAAGGTAGGTCAATAAACCTAGCTGTACTCAAGGGCCATGCATATGAGGAGGCAGGAAAACTGAAGGCCATCTTAGAGGTTAGAACCATGGTAAAAAAAAAAAAAGGATCCAATCTAGTTCAATGTTCTTTTGGATATACTAGGTTTCATCAGCCAAGATACACTATTTATTCAATTCATCTATATTCATTACAAGAACTATTCTTGTCACTAGGGACACAGGCATAAAATAAGGATCCAGAGGAAGCCCACGATAATTGGGTGAAACATAGACAATTTACAAAACTGAGATCAAAACTACATTAAAGAAGATGGCAGCATTGTGGGAAATCAAGTATAAGGCATGCAACCCAGTCAGGAGAAGCTTCCTGGAGGGAGGAACTGACTTTGAAGACCAGTGTTGATGGACCTGAGGGACTGGCAAAGACGACATAAGAGAAGTGAAAAAATACTTTCTAATATCCACAAAAAGTAGAGGTTTGAAAGAACATTATCCATTTAACAAAATGCAAACTATTTAGTTCAGTTGTTAAAAAAGAATCATTTATTCTGGAGTCTGGATAATTAAACTGCATGCAATTGTTCTGAACCCTAATTCCATTGCAATAACATGGGGAACCTTTTAAAATGCCTGCCTGTTGACCAAGTTTTCTGTCCCACCCATTCTTGCATCTGTTTAGTTCCCCAAAACACACAGAGGTTTATATTAATTACAACCTGATTAGCCTATTAGCTCAGGCTTCTTATTAACTCTTATAACTTATACTAGCCCATAATACTTGTCTGTGTTAGCCACATGGCTTGGTACCTTTTTCTGCAAGGGTGTCACATCTTGCTTGCTCTGTGTCTGAGTGATGACAGCAGACTGCCTCTTTCCCTCTCCCAGAATTCTCTTGTTCTCATTGTCCCACCTCTACTTCCTGCCTGGCTACTGGACAATCAGCATTTTATTAAACAAGTACAAATCTTTACAGGGTAAAACCATTGTCCCATAGCACCTGCCCCTTAAGTTAAATGATGAAATAAACCCCCCTGCAGTAGAATCTAGAACAGATTTATTTTAATTCACTCTAGGCAGTACAAAGGTGGCATCAGAGTGGAAACTGGTGGCCTTGCTCATGCAAGGGCCTTGCAGAACTTAAAACTTACCAAAACCTTCCTGAAAACATCAAGGACAGTGACTAAATGGAAATTGTGTTTCAGAAATCTTATTTACCTATAAAGTCTAGAAGATGGAAGAGAGGGAAAGAAATGGAAAAACAAGTGTTGATGGTGGGAGTGGTGGGCTGCAGCCCCAGCTTTATACCCGAAATAACAACACACAAATTGTATTCTTTTAAACACTGCTTGGCCCATTAGCTCTAGCCTCTTACTGGCTAACTCTCACATCTTGATTAACCCATATCTAATAATCTGTGTAGCACCATGAGGTGGTGGCTTACCGGTAAAATCTTAACCTGCATCCATCTTGGAGAGGAGAGCTATGGCTACTGCCTGGAGAGGAGAGGCATGCCATCTGCTTGACTCAGCTTCTTCCTCCTAGCATTCTGTTCTGTTTACTCCGCCTACCTAATTTTCTGTCCTATCAGGCCAAGCAGTTTTCTTTATTAATTAACCAATGAAAGCAACAGATAGATACAAGACCCACCTCCATCAAACAAGTGTCAGAGAAGGATACTATGGCAGTAAATCTAGATTAGAAGTGAAGGCTAGAAATAGTGACTCAAAGCAAGAATAGGGGTATAACACATTCATCACAGGATGAAAGTGAGAACATTCAGGCAATGAACTGTAGATGTGGGCTGTGTAGGGGAAGAGCAATGGGTTGGCTTTTGATTCGAGAAGAAAAGGAGATAATTGTTTGATTCCCATGAAATGGTAGATAAGAAATGAGCAAGGAAATGTCATAGTTTGGGTGCAGTTCAGATAGAATGTTGGGATTGGGGTGTCCATTGGGTTCCTGAAATTATGGTCAGAAACTTATAAGAAAATGGGTATCTGGATGAAGTATCTAAGAGAACGAAAAGGAAAAGATACCATCTATCAAGGGACAGAAAAGGATAATTGCCCTAGAAAGAATGGTGTTTAAGGAGTAGATGTCTCCTATGACTGAAAAATAACAATTTGGGATTTGAAAAGAAGTCAGAAAACTAGACTTGACTGTGATGCCTGAGGCAAAGGAGAAGAGTCATTAAAAGGAGGTGACCAGCAGGGTCAGATGCTAAAGTCAAGAGACTCTCTCAAAAAGCTATGATTAAAACCTTTTGTTGAGTGACAGCTGTGTATCTGGCCCCTCACAGTTCTTACAATGCAGAAGTCAGGGCAACACACATGAGAACAAACCTAAGTTAAACAAGGACAGCTGATGATGTCACATATCCAAAGTCTGTGGCGAGAAAACTCCGTTTTCATTAGGATTTACTTTTGGCTGCTCATCGTCTAAGAAAGCAACCATTCAAAAAGCCTGTGGCCTTTGAATAGTTCCCAGGAGCAATGACTTCCATCACTTCTTCCAGAAGGGCATAAGTTCTTCAGAGGCTCCCATCACCTCTTCCAGAGGGCGTGAGTTTTTTCCTATTGTTTTTTTAGGCGCTCATCCTCCCATTCATGTATTCATGAAGGTGTTCCCTTTAAATAAGCTCGTCTGTTACTCCATCAGTTTATGACTAATTACTTCTGCATCTGTCAAGATTATTCAGAACTCTAATTTTGCTCTGCAGGAGGTTAGTCATTCCATAGAACTCAGTACTAACAAAAGTGAGAAATGAACTTGGCCATGCTCTAACAGCCATCACCCGTATGGTAGGAGACCAAGACTACACTTTGAGCATGATTCATGGAGCACCCATCTCATGGTACAATGGCCCCTAGAGATTGTCTTTGCCTAGCTTGGTAGACAATTTTCTGTGGCTCAGAGTCATGTATTAGGTTATATTTATTACTCATTTTATCTACAGCAGCCCATCCATCTGCCATAGAAGAACATTACATCAGTTTGCACCGACGGTTTTAAAATTGGCTTGTTATTACGGACAGCTGTGAGTTCATGTGTTAACTCTCTCATCATCTGACTTTCTCTAGGGCCCTCCCAAGAATCCAGATTGCCAGGATTGATCCGCCATACTCAGGAAATCTTTTACATTGCTTTACCTCTCTACATCTCCATTCTTTCCCAGGGCTTGAATTCCATCTTTGATATTTGCATTTTTCTCCCATGAAACCCTGGAGTCATGCTCAGCGATAAGACAGGCACACTTCTGTGGAATACCTGATTGTTGATGCATACCAGCCTTTCAATTGCTATAGCTGTCCATACACATGTAATATTTCTATATTTCTAAGAGGGGAAGAAAGAGCAAGCAAAATGGGCCAGCACACTACCTCATACATTTGATTTCAGTCCCCAAAGTCTTCATTAAGCAGTGACTTGCTCCCCTTTGCTCATAACTGTTAGCCAACCACTCTGCAATTATCAGCTGTGAGCTATATATAAAACCAACGCAGTAGGAAGACACAGGCAGAGAGAGGCTAATGACTATAGCCGCAATGGCTGTGTGCTCACTAGATGTACCAGAATCAGTAGTTTTGCACAAAACTGGCCTCCTCTTTCTTACTGCTGTGAGGTGGCTATGCAAAGCAGGAAACTGAGGCCTATCAAGGTTGGCTGTTCTCATTAGGTTATACATTCAGGTAATAACCACTCTGGATTCAATTTTTTCTTGTTTGTTTGTCATATCTGCTTGTTTGTTGTTTGCTTTTGCTCCATGAATGTGAATTCTTTTATTGATTGATTGATTGATTTTGTATAGAATATTCTGTCTCTGTGTATGCCTGAAGGCCAGAAGAGGACACCAGACCCCATTACAGATAGTTGTGAGCCATCATGTTGTTGCTGGGAATTGAATTCAGGACCTTTGGAAGAGCAGGCAATGCTCTTAACCTCTGAGCCATCTCTCCAGCCCCAGAATGTGAATTCTCAATGAATCACCTGTCTCTCAAATGCTTAGGTGGCTGATAGCAACCTCCTCTTGACACATCTGTTTGAAACATGTCAACATCTTGCTACTAGATATATAAAAGGAAGAGCATTTTATATCTGATCTTTTGGTGTGAATTCCTTCTTAATTCTCTCAAAATTTTCTCCATAGCAAGGATAAAACTTAGGCTGTTTAACATGGATAGGTGTTTGAAAAGACTTTTGGAGAGAGAGGCTGGCTCCGAAGAACCATCTTCTACTGGACTATGTTCTGGGGGTCTCCAGGGAGGGATGTGACCAGAGCAGTGGGGCAAAGACAGTAGGGTGCAGGAAGATGGGGTCACTCAACCTGTATAATATACAGGTGTATATGGCAGAGTATAGGAAGATGGTATATATGGTGGACAAGAACATGGTGTATTCAGTGGACAGAAAAGATGGTATATACAGTAGACAGGAAGATGGTGTATACGGTGGACAGGAAGATGGTGTATATGGTCGACAGAAAGATGGTGAGTATGATGGACAGAAAGATGGTATATACGGTAGACAGGAAGATGGTGTATATGGCCGACAGGAAGATGTTGTATACAGCACAGTATAGGAAGATGGTGTCATCAACCTGTCAGTAACAAGGCAGCAATTTCTTTCTTTTGAAAACAAATTTCTAAAGACGGAGTGTAGGCATCTGTGAGAGAAAGAACTCCCCACCAGGGTGGAGGCAGAGAATCCAAGCGCAAGCTTTTCTTTCATAGCGTGGTTAGGAGTGGAACCTTGGATGGTGTCATGCATTTCTCTGGTTCTCAGTTTCTCTGTTTTGAAAGTTCTAAAACCATATCAAAAAGCAGTCATGAAGGCTTGAGAAGACAATCTGTGTGTCAGTGCCACATGTCCCTTGATACCACCAAACACGTACTCTGGTACCCTCCACACTCCCAGTTCAGGCAAAAGATACTTTTCTTTGGCACTTTTTCAAAAATAAATCTTTGCTAATGTCATCACTGTCATACTCATCAGCTTACAAACCTCTGTCTATTTTCCCCATCACTCTCTTTTATCATATGTTCTTGTCAGAGAGATGTGTGTAAAACACCTAGAAGGGCTACATGCATTTTCATCAAATGTTAATGAATCCAAATACCAATTTCAAATAATTGAGTTAAGGGTTTTTGTTTGCTTATTTATTAGACCAGCAAGAGGTTATTTGATTGGGCCTATAAAATGGCCAGAAAACCTGGCTTAGAGGTGGTCTGATTTTTGGTTACCTAATTTTTAGGTAACCAAAGTCCCAAATGCATTCATTATATGAAAGCAAGAAAGGGCATCATTCGGAACAGCTGTAAACAGACGTGGGGTGTGATGCTGAGGAAGATCAGGATGCAGATGGATGAATGCTTGCCAAGGGCACTAAGCCCTGGGGAGGTTGGGTCATGTAGTAACAGGAGCGCTGTGAGTGACTGGCTATACACCTTCCCTGGGAAACTCCATGCCTAACGGAAATCAGGTTTCTTCAGCAGTGCCTTGACAAGAGTACACCACACAAGTGGGAGACTCAGATTGTCTCCATCCCACCAACAGAAAACCAAGTCACAGCATAAGCCGAGTTCCTTAAGCCCTGTGCCAAACTAAGGTTCAGAGGGCCCGACTTGCCTGAGGTCATGTAGACATGAGGAATAGAGATCAGCCTTCCTGGCTACACCATGCCAGAGCCTTCTGATGCTGGCCCCGAAGACCTTCCTATGGCACGGGAAGGCGGCACTGGCTTGTGGACAGTTTGCAATGAATATATCAGGACTTCAGAGAACGACGTGCAGGCCAGGGCTCTAAAGGAGCTTAACCTTGGTCGAAGGCAGCCACTCGAAATCCAGGGTTCTGTTGAGTCCTTGCGATGAAGTTGCTATGGAAATACGAGGATGAGAGGTCACTTAGAAGCCTGCTGTAGTTTGGTGGAACGGACTGCTCAAGGGCTTGGGCCGCAGCTGGACAATGGAATCTCCTGAGTTAGGACCGGTGTCTTTTGTTTGAACTTCTGTAAAGAGGAGTGAGGTAAGGGAGTATGGCATGAGAGAAACATCAGCTTCGCAGCCAGATTAGATTTGAAACTCACCAAGGATGTTCTTCGAGGAAGGTGCATCCAAGCTGCAGTCCAAAAGCCCCATTATATTCCACGATAGCTGTGAATATGACCTGATGCAAAAATCATACACTTATTTAAAACATGGCTGTGTGTGTGTGTGTGTGTGTGTGTGTGTGTGTGTGTGTGTGTGAGAGAGAGAGAGAGAGAGAGAGAGAGAGAGAGAGAGAGAGAGAGAGAGAG